>NW_006921990.1:1162847-1164785 GCF_000298275.1 Orycteropus afer afer
AAAAAAAAAAAAAACTAAACCAAATTCACTGTCAGTGACTCAATTCTGAATCACAGCAGCTCCATTGGGTTTCTGAGGCTGTATATCTTTATGAAAGCAGACTGCCTTATCGTTCTCCCATGAGTAGCTGGTGGGTTTGAACCACTGACCTTTAGGTTAGCACCCTTTGGTTAATACTTTAACCACAGCACCACCAGAGTTCCTTGTGACCAAGAGAGGGAACTATTAAACCCAACTTCTCTTTCCTTGATTTTAGCAGGGTTGATAGAATATTGACAAAACTCAGACCTTGGGTCCACATTAAGGTGGTGGGAAATGGGCAGTTCAGTGTGCGCAAAACTGAACTCTCATTCTGGCCACCTTTGTCTACTGATGGGCTATTTTTCCTCTTTGGCAAAATAGGAATAAAAATAGTCTCTCGCAAAAAGCAAAGAAAGAGAATGATCATTAACAGCTTTTCTAGATGTTTCAGCTTGCAACTCAAGCACATATCTGCTGCCCAGTATAAATTCCTGGCATACATTTTTAGCACATTTAACTACTCAGCAGCCTAAACCTAGGACTCACTGTATGCCTTGCTTCTCTTTAACTATTGATCATTTTCTCTTTCTAGTTTGAAACTGTAGTTAAAAGATCTCTTCAAAGAGAGTATCAGTCAACACACAACCTCAGAGTCATCAGAGCAAGACTATTATACAGACATAGGTGAAGGTCCTTCAGAGATTCGATGCATATTATCATTATTGGATAGCTAAGTCATCTCAGTGACCTGAAGAATCTTTCCTTATTACCAGTTCTCTAGAAAGTATGCCCTTCCTTTAAATCAAAAATCTTGCTATACCATAAGACTCTGGCCATAAGCTCCTAGTCCTTAAAATAGAACTTTCATCTCATACCAATCTTTTAAGCCCTTTCCTGCAGCATTCAGTTTATTCTGAACTCAAAGGAGAAAATTTTACATCAGCCACTTTTTCCCCCCTTGTGCACCCCATTAAGTGGTCTTCTGGTTTCCTGTCTAATATGCCAGACATGGTACTACAGTTTCCACATTAAATGCTTATCCTTCTGGGTAGCTGGGTGTGACCTAAAAGTGACTACCACTTTACCTTTTGTCAGCTCTACTATACACCTGGGAATTCAGATCATACATACAAACTTATAGGACCATTGTCTGCCTACCCTATACATGTTCTTGGGTACACTCCCTGCTTCATAGACGTACCTACTAGTTCAGCCTGTCCACCCATCTGTCCACCCATCTATCCACCCGTATACCCATGTTTGCCTTCACTGACAACACAGTACTCTATGTGCAAAAGGGTTCATCTTTGTTGCTGTACCTCCCATGCACCTCTCTATGTCTTTCTCTTCTTCAATGCCACCATATTCATCACTCACATTTGGTACATTGCCCTTCTTTTCACCCAAATCAATACTTATCTCTATCTATCTAACAGTGTTCCCTACCTACCCTCCCACCCCTGGTAACCAACAAAGAAAATTTCCTTCTATAGATAAACCTTTCCTTGACTTTTACAATAATGGACTAATATAATATTTGTCCTTTTATGATTGAATTATTTCACTCAGCATAATGTCCTAAAAGTTCATCTACGTTATGTGGTCCTTTGCAGATTCTATGTTATTCTTTAGCATTGCATAGTATTCCATTGTGTGTATGTACCATAGTTTGGTTATCCATTCCTCAGTTGATGGACATCTAGGTGGTTTCTGTCTTTTGGCTATTGTAAATAGTGTTGTAATGAACATGGGGGTGCATATGTCTGTTCTTGTCATGGCTCTCACTTCTTTAGGATATATACCTAGTAAAGGAATGGCTGGGTCAAGTGGTATTTCTAATTCCAACTTCTGAGGGAAGTTGTACCATTTTACAGTTCTCCCAACAGTGTATCAGAGTCCCAATCTCTCCACATCCTT
>NW_006921990.1:1166154-1181169 GCF_000298275.1 Orycteropus afer afer
TCTCCATTGAGAATAATGTTGGCTGTTGGTTTTGCATATATGCCCTTTATTATGTTGAGGAATGTCTCTTCTATTCCTATTTTGTTGAGAGTTTTGTTCAGGAATGGGTGTTGGATTTTATCAAATACCTTTTCTGCATCAATTGATATGATCGTGTGGTTCTTCTCCTTTGTGATAAGATAGTTTATAAGTAAAAAAAAAATTAATGTGAAACATCAGCACACATTTAGTAAAGCATGGCAATCATAATTATTGTGTCCATTTTTCAGAGACATCAACTGAAGCTCAAGAGAATCTAAATCAAGGCCATACAATTCCTTAACTGAAAATATTGCTATTCAATATAATGAGTTATTTTATGTTCACCTGGTCATTTTTTATTGATAATATGTGATTGGTTTTGTCTTTTCAAAGGACAGGATTGACCATAGGCTGATAGGCAATGCTCTCTGGATTAGGAGACAATGGTCTTTAGACATCCCATATGTCAACACTTTCCTCTGTTCTCCTTTTTCTTGATGTCAAACATCCTTCCCAAGATGCAAATTTTGTAACTCAGTCTAAACTATAATACTTTACTCTTAGCTACCTATTGATTAATTTTCCTACATCCTCTAAAACCACAACTAGATTGCCTATTTTAGTCCATCACTGGATATGGGTAAGAATAAGCACTAGCCATAGAGGGGAAAATGACACCCTAATAAAAGAATGTATCTATACCTGACAATGGGGTGAGGTGGGGTGGGGTATATAAAGACTCTAAGTCACTATTAAGCTTTTCAAGCCATCACTGAATAAAAAGTCATTTACAGAAAGTCTTCTGTCTTTTCACAAACTTATTTTTTCTTTTTAGGTGTTTCCTATTTTCATCATCTTTTTTTTTTTTTTTAAGCTATTCCAGAATTGAGACATTTAATAAGTGCTTACTGGAAAAGCCTGGACCACATTCAAAACTTGTGCAAGTCTTAAAATACTTAGTTTGTATTTGGTACATGGAGCTTCCACTATTGCTCAATTTCCACACCCTTTTCATCCCTTAGAGACCTGTCAATGGGGAATCAACCAGAGATTGTTAATTTATTTCTTTCAGTCCCAAGTACCAAAAAGAAAAAATTTAAAAAACAAACCCCCAGAATACCTGCTTTTTCAGAAAATTCAAACTCTTCCCAGATGTCAGCCATAAACTTGCATTCCCCTTCCTGTCTTGTTGCTGAATCATAAAATAAATGCCACGTTCACAGTTGAATAGCAAGGTAATCCACATATATGACTGTAATTTTAAACCATCATTTTTCTTTAGGCCAAACTGAAGGTCATCTTCAAAGAATATTTCCATTCAAGTCTGCCACTTTATTGAGTGCTTACTATGTAGTTGGCTTTGGGGACAAGTAGATGTGTAAGCCTGGTTTCTGCTCTCAAGCATATCAAAGCCTGCTAGAAGAAAAAGTCTCAGATAGAAATAGCTATAAAACAATGGAAAGTAAATAATAGTTACTATAGATATAAGCAAAGCTCAAAGGAAAATATTAAGTCTGTCTGTGCAAACAATTAACATAACTGGCTGCTAACCAAAAGTTAGGTGGTTTGAGTCCACACTGAAGTACCTCACACTGAGGTACCTCAGACGAAAAGCCTGGAAATCCGCTTCCAAAATATCAGCCATTGAAAACACCGTGGAGCACTGTTCTACTCTGACACACATAGAGTCGCCATAAGTTGGAATCAACTCACTGGCAACTGGTGGTGGTGATAGTGGCTTTGGGTTGCAGATATAGACATCAGGAAAAGAACTAAAAAAGTTTGAAGAATGAATAACTCTTGCTCATCACCTGCTGAATGAATGAAAACTCCAACAAAAAAACTCCAATAGTTTGTTGAAAATGAAAACTGTTGGAGTCTCATATAGTGGACTACTTCTCAGCAGTAAGAATGAACTACAGTAAGTCCCCAGGTTAGAAACTTCTGACTTACAGACAGCTCCTACTTGCCCTTTTATGTTATATAAACCTCATTTTGAAATGATTGAACGAACTCCTACTTGCACCAAATTCTTCATCACAATCACGTTCACTTATTGCACATGCAGATTTTAAGTCATTGAAGAGGCTTCAAGACTATTCTTGCACTAAATAAGACTACATAAGAACCATATGCACTTGTTCTGACTTACCTGTAAATCAAACTTAAAGACACACTTAGTAATGGATCTTGTTTTTAACCCAGGGACTTCTTGTACTGATGCAGGCAACAACGTGGATGAATCTCCAAAGCAATAGCTAAGTAAAAGAGGCTATATACAGAATATTGCAAACTTAATGATTCCATTTATATGACATTCTAAAAAAGACAAAGCTATAATGACAGAAAACAGATCAGTCGTCATCAGGGGCTGGGGAGAGAAGAGGATTGACTGCAAAGGAACACAGGAGAATTTTTCTGCGGTAATGTTGTAAATAAAAATTGTGGATGTGATTACATGACTGCATATAGCTGGCCAAACTCATTGAATTAAACATACAATTAAAATTGATAACTTACTTTATATAAAAAAACATACCTCAAAAAAAAAACTAACACAAAGGGAGTGGAATGAATAAATAGATAGAACATTGCTACGTGGACATGGAGGGCAATAGGGTAGGAAGAGATTTGTGGAAGAAATTGCAGGTAGAGAAAACCAAAGGCAAGTTGTATCAGTGGCTCACTATTTCTGGAAGTAAAGTAGATGGGTAGGGCAGGCCAGGAGCAGAGGCAGGAATAAGATCACAGAAGGATTTATGGGCCATGCCACAAAACTTGCACATCTTCCTGTGGGAGAAGGTGTCTCTAGCAACAAGTTTTTAAGATGAAAAGGAAAAATAAAGCACTCTCCTAACCTTCCATAGGGAGCTCTGGTAGCATAGTGGCTAAAAGCACTTGACTGCTAACCAGAAGGCTGGCGGTCCAAACCCACCAGCCACTCCTCGGAAGGAAGGTTGGGCAATCCTACTTCTGTAGTGATACTGCCTCGGAAACCCAAGGAGGGGTCGCTATGAGTCGGGGCCAACTCGACGGCACATAACAACAACAACAACAAACCTTCCATAACAACTAGAAGTAAAAAGAGTCATATGATTAACTCTGTTGCAATTGCAACTCATAGTGACCCTATAGGAGACAGCAGAACAGCCTCCTAAAGTTCCAAGGCTGAAATTTTTATGGAAACAGATTGCCTTATCTTTCTCCCACAGAGCAACTAGAGAGTTCAAACCTTTCAGTTAGCAGCCCAGCTCTTAACTACTGTGCCAGCAGTGGTCCTAGTCAGATGCTTACTCTAAATAAATAAAAATTATTATTTATATTATAAAATAAGGCACACAAGCAGCATTATTTTTCAGCAATGGTGTTTGTTCCTAACAGCATTCTGGGAAATACACCATTTCAGACTAGAGGCAAATTTATTGCATCAGAATTTGGCAATCTCCTGATCACACACCAGTATCTCTCACTGTGGTTGTTTGCCCATTAACCAAATCAAATGTGGCACTTTATTGTTATTGTTGTTGTTGTTAGGTGCCATTGAGTTGGTTCCAACTCACAGTGACCCTAAATAAAACAGAATGAAACACTGCCTGGTCCTGTGTCATTCTCACAGTCATTGCTACTTTGAGGCTATGGTTGCAGTCACTGTGTCAATCCATCTCGTTGAGGGTCTTGCTCTTTTTCGCTCACCCTCTATTTTACCAAGCATGATATCCTTCTTCAGTGACTGGTCCCTCTTGATAATATGTCCAAAGTACATGAGATGAAGTCTCATTCATCCTTGTTTCTAAGGAGCATTCTGGCCGTATTTCTTCCAAGACAAGATTTGTTCATTCTTCTGACAGTCTATAGTATATTCAATCTTCTTCACCAACACCAAAATTCAAATGCATCAATTCTTCTTGCATCTTACTTATTCATTGTCCAGCTTTCACATGTATATGAGATGATTCAAAATACTATGGCTTAGATCAGGCGCACCTTAGTCCTCAAGATGACATCTTTGCTTTATAGTACTTTAAAGAAGTTTTTTACAGGAGATTTGTCCAATACAATATGTCATTCAATTCATGGGTGTTGATTGTGGATCCAAGTAAAATGAAATCTTGACATCAGTCCTTTCTCCATTTATCATGATGTTGCTTATTGGTCTAATTGTGAGGAGTTTTGTTTTCTTTTTGTTAAGATATAATCCATTCTGAAAAGTATAGTCTTGGATCTTCATCAGTCATCCTCACTTTCAGCAAGCAAGATTGTCATCTGCATATCGCAGGTTGTTAATGAGTCATTCTCCAATCCCTGATGCTGAGTTCCTCTTCATATAATCCAGTTTCTCAGATGATTTGCTCAGCATAGAGATTGAATAAGTATGGTGAAAGGACACTTACTATAATTATACTTATTATCATACTTGTTATCATTTAGTGAGGTACTTTATTACTAACTAAGTTGAAAATAGGAATTATCCATGATTGTTGTTGTTGTTGTTATGTGCCGTCGAGTCAGCCCCGACTCATAGCGACCCTTCCTTGGGTTTCCGAGGCAGTATCACTACGAAAGTAGGATTGCCCAACCTTCCTTCTGAGATGTGGCTGTTGGGTTTGAACCGCCAGCCTTCTGGTTAGCAGTCAAGTGCTTTAGCCACTATGCTACCAGAGCTCCCATCCATGATTAGTGACCTAAATAAAAATAATATGTTACGTATTATAAAAATGTCTTTGAGTAGGAGAGACTATGACAAAGACAGAAAATTAAAGTAAGACATAAAATGAGGCCAAAGTGAAAAATTTTGTAAGAAAATAACTTGGCTCAAGCACACTTTTGTCTGAGGCCTTTCCTCCCTTGTTCTAAAGAGACCCAAGGTTTACTACAAATTCCTCTTATACTCTGGGTCAGGAAAATACAATAACCACTCCACTGCCTCACTTACGGGTGTCCATGGCCTGACCACCTGTTTTACCAGACATGGCTTCTGGCCTCCTTCTCCAGCTCCAGGAAGTCTGTGCTTAAGCTATGATATTTGCCTCCTCTAAAACCAAAGAGCACCACATGGAAAAGATTATAGAAGCCTGGTTTCACTTAGCCGGAAATTAACAAAAGATCCACAGATTTTTTAGAGATAAATCCTAATTTGGGGACAGATGTGTCAAAAAAAGACACAAAGAACGGTACAAATGCCTCTTTTCCTCACAGTTCTCCATACCTCTTCCTCTGCCTCACACCCTACCCCCACCTCTCAATCTCTCTCTTAATTTAGTATCCACAACCTTTATTTTATGTCCATTCAGAGCTAAGCACCAGATCAGCAAAGCAACTCTATCAAGGGACAAAACCTCCAAGTTAATAAACAGATTGTCCTACCATTCATACTGGAAATTGATGTTAGTATTGCTAAGGGAAAATAATAACTCTACAGAGTTGGTGATATTTTATCTGAGGCTTAAAAATGAGTAGACATTTAACAGGCAATTGGGAAAAGAACATTTTAGTTGGCAAAGCACTTTTTGAATATTATATCATTTAATAAAAAATTTAGAATAACACTTGTAGGATAAGTGGGACTGTTATCATTACACCTTCTTTAAAAATTAGGAAACTGAGGATCAGGCAGGATGAGTAACCATTCCTTACATCTTCATCATACTTTCAAGCCATAAGTATATATAGAAAGTATTGGAGAAGGAAACTTCTTTTTTTGTAGAAGTTGGGTTTTAAATTTTAAGACTAGCAAAGAAGTCTACAGAATCTTTTTTATGCTTATAAATGATTCAACTTGATTTATCACAGTAATAAGAAGCTTTAGCTTTAAAGATTTTTAATGAATAATAATTTTTTTTTTTAAAATCATTTCCATGACTTCATACCTATTAAAGATGCTGGGGTAAAAATTTTCTCCCAAAATGTATGCAAATCTGAATGTGACCCTCCCTATCAGCATGGAGCAGACATAATCAAATGTAAAAGTAGACTTTCATCTGGTATATGCTAAGGTCTGTATTACATGAAAATTATTTGACAGGCAGGCCATATGCAAACATTTGAGCAGAACTAGATGTATGGGAACTGGATCAGAGAAGCAATGATAAAATGCAAGAGTTTATAGAAAGAACAAGTTGCTTCATGTTTGGTACAAATTGAAGAGAGTGTCCTAGAGCACCAGGACTCCTTTACTTGAGTTAACTCAAGTCATGAAAACAAACAAACAAAAAACAGAACTTGCAAGATAGGAGCAGCTATGAGGGACAGACCCAAGAAAGAGAAACCTGGCTGTGGCATGCTTTGACAGCATACTGGGGAGATGGATCAAGTTCAGATCAGGTCGAATCAAGTTCAAGAACAGGAAGCTACAAAGGAAACTAGGAAGACATGTCTGTTAGGAAGCAGGAAAAAAAAAAAAAAAGACTTTTTATAATGAAAACAAAATGAATGCTTTGTCCTTAGAGAGTTAAAAACAGCATTTATTGGATATTTAGCTATGTATTAGTCACAGTTTTATGTGCTTCATATTTGCTCATTATATTTTCACAACAATCCTGCTAAATTAGATATTATTATCCTCATTTTACAAATGAGGAAACTGGAGGTTAACAATTTGGTTAGGCGTCAGAGCTGAGATTCTAATGCAGTTTTCTAAGTCAGCAGATCAGGTGCTCAGTCCCTCTTCTTTCTCTCTCCAGGCCTCAACTTGCGCACTAAGCTCTCTTCAACTTTCTCCAGTTGTCTCACAGTAACCAAAGTGAACCTAGGACAAGCAACATCAGCTCAATTACAATATATGATCAATTACAGATTATATGATATGAAGAGAAACCAGAATGTGAAACATCGTAATTGCGCTTGGCCCTGTACCTGAGCTATGGTGCTATTCTTCAAAATATACAATGACTTTGGAAGGAACTGGTAGGGAAAATTCAGTGGAAGCTCATCTTTTATGAAGAATCCAAGGTATACCATACAATGTACATATGTAAAAAAAAAAAAAAAATGTGATATTGTACAAAAGGACTAGAATGAAGGCATAGTAGATAGAACATGGAATTGGAACAAGATTAACCTGTGTTTGAATTTCAGCTAAATAATTTGATTTCCAGTAAATAATTTCATTATTTACTCTGGGGCAAATAACCTAACCTCTCTCTTCAAGCTTGGATTTTCTTATCTAGAAAATGAGTTTAATATATTCCCCACCCCCTGCCCCCAAAATAAACCATTCTGAGATTAAATTACATACTATATGTAAAGTAAATTTACAGTACATAGCACATACTACTTACTCAATAAAGCATATACTTACATTGTCTTTATTATAACTATCCACCAGCCACTCCTCGGAAGGAAGGTTGGGCAATCCTACTTCCGTAGTGATACTGCCTTGGAAACCCAAGGAGGGGTCGCTATGAGTCGGGGCCGACTCGACGGCAAATAACAACAACAACAACAACAACATGTACAAAGTCTAGTGAGAACAACCAAGAATCATTGTCTACATAGAAGATCAGTGAAGACTTCATAGAGAAAGTAATGTTTAATCTGAGTCTTAAATGATTTTCCTTGGTTGATGAGGAAAATATATTTCATTTCCAAATGGGTAAAAGTAAGAAGACTGAAAGCCATGGTATAAGTTCAAGTAACTATGTTTAATTCAACGTGCTTGACCTATAGGTTGAGGAAGTACTGTTTTAGGACACGATGCGGGCTATGTATGACCAAGACACATGGTAGCAAAGGCTTAAACATGATAGAAGTTTCGTTCTCATATACACTTCTGAGTAGGTATGGCATCTCTGCTCTGCGCCATCATCAAGGTCCCAGGCTTTATTTTTCTCATCATCCACCTGGCTCATGGCAGGTCACCACCAAATGTACATCCAGCCTCCTTTCAAGTATACAAATTAAAAGTTGCACCAAAAAAAAAAAACATTGCCATTGAGTCGATTCTGTCTCATAGCAACCCTATAGGACAGGGTAGAACTGTCCCTTAAGGTTTCTAAGGCTGCAAATCTTTACGGAAGCAGACTGCTTCTTTCTCCCATGGAGCAACTGGTGGGTTCAAACCACTGACCTTTCACTTAACAGCCTAATGCTTTAACCACTTTATCACCAGAACTAATAGGTGCACTCAAACCAAAACCAAACTCATTGTGATAGAGTCAATTCTGACTCATAATGACCTCCACTGGGTTCCCAAGGCTGTAAATCTTTACAGAAGCAGACTGCTTCATCATTCTTCTGCAGAATCATTGGTGAAGTTGAACTGCCAAATTCCTGGTTAGTAGTCAAATGTCTTAACCACTACACCACCAGAGCTCATTAAAAGTTGTACACACACCTTCAATTCACATCCTCTTGACCAGAAGTTAGTTACATAGACATGCCCAGCCAGACACAAGGAAGCTTAGGAAATATGGTCTATGATGCTGTGTCATTTTCCTATAACATAGTCTCATATTTTCACATTTTTTTTCTGCAGCTGCTCAAAGTTCACTGTAAGTACTATGTTTTATCAGTAATATTTCTAAGGATGTTGGCTACTTCCAATGCACCATGAAGTGTTGTCTTCTACTAATTACTTATAAAACTGATTCAAAACTGACTTCTTTCAGTGTGGCTACAGCTAAACTCTGTGGTCTGTGCACTCAGGAGTCTGCCCTGTGCACTTTCCAATCTCATGCATACTGTGAGTAGAGGAGGATTCCATCTCATTTGAACTTGAGTGGAAAGAGTAATTTCCAGATTGAATATCTGAGAAGAAACAGATCCCTTGCTGAACAGAAACACAATACCATGACATGACACTGCTTAAGGTACCATTAAAAATGTTCTCCCTAGGTCACAAGTTTATTAACAGTTTCAAAGCCACTTTATGGGAGTTACAATTTTAAGCATATGAGGTTACATTAGAATACAGATAATTTACATAAATCATAATTAATTTATAAAACATCCCAACTAAACTAGAAGTTGATTTTAAAAAAAGCAAGAGTTTTCAAAGTCAAAAAAGATTGCATACATGCTAAATCCATTTAAATGTCACAAGAAAAAATTTCCCATAAAAAGATGAATTAGATTTCATCACATAAAATTAAATATCCAAAATCTATAAAGCTAAGTCTAACAACAAAATTTATTATTTCTAAAAAAATAACAATCAAAAGAGAGAGAGACTAATTATATAATTCTAGATTAGAAAACTCTCTTTGAATTTGGACAAGAAGTCAATTAATTAAAAAAGAAAAAGAATTGTCTTAATTTAACTACAATACAGAATACCATCCAGTACATTCTGAAGTAGATGACTAAGCTTAACAGTAATAAGTTCACTAATTAAAGAAATATTCAATACCCTCTACTTAGTGCTGTGAGGATTTAAAAGAAACAAATAAAGTGGCTATTCCTGTATTTCCTTCTATACTCCAGCAAAGTTTTATGTGTTCCTTATTATAAGACTTAACATAATGTAGACCTGTCTTCCTGATTCACTGGTTCTCTATCTGTTTTGCCCTCTAGAATCACTTTAAGATTTCTAATATACCAACACCCAGGCCACATCCCAACACAAGGAAAACAGACTCCATAGAAGTGAGGCCCAGGCTCCTATATTTGTTACAACTGTCAAATGATTCTTCCATGCAACCATGATTAGGAGTCATGACCCTAAATGAACTATGAGATCCTTGAGAGAAAGGACCATGTCTTGGGCAGTCCTAAGTTTATCACAATGCCTGGCACATACAGACACTCAAATGCTGGATGGATGAAAAGTGAGTGGATCCTGCCTTCAAGGTACTGGTTACAAGCAAGGAAAATAAAACTTGTACACAGATAGCTGAATAGATATAAGCCAGTAGATGTTGCATGATTGCCTCTGTATTTCACAAGAGAGATTATTATCTGAAAGAAAGCCTAGTTAAATGCACATAATGGAGCATTTTCCTTTATAAGTCAAATAGAAAGGCTTCAATTACACTGCTGATTAACACCTAATATTTAAGAGAAAGAAGGAGTCATCATACAGATCTTGTCACATAGAAAAATAAATAAAAATTCCATTAGCAATGTACAAGTACAAAGACTATATCTAGGAAGTGAATTTCAGGGTGACCCTAAGTTTTGATATCCTTTTCTAGGCATCTTGGTTTAGATTGGCTTTATGGTTTCTTTCTTCCCTGTAGCATTATTTCCAGGTCACCTGGCCGCCTGGTGCCTTCTAATCTACAAGCAGAGATTTCATCCAAATAGAGGAACCAGTGTTTGGACTTTAATCCTTCTAAGGCACTGAGCCAGCATCATTCTGACCTAACTCCACCACACCCCAGTAAGTGTCACTTACCATCTAAACTCAGCCCAGATCCTTTTGTACCATACAATGCTGACAAGGAACTATGCAAGTTAAAGGGCTTATGTTTAACAACTGGAGCGTTTATAATTAATACACCTCTCAGTGTAAGTTAAATAAATACATAAGCTGTAGAAACAAACATTTAGGTACATTTTCTCTTCAGGTCACTTCTGGTGTATCTATGTTTGATGAGGAAAAAGAGAAGGCTTACACCTTATTGGGGAGAAAATGGTTAAAAATTGTAAAAATATTTTGCACCATGAAATTGAATAAGATACCTACTCAAAAATATCTCTTACATAATACAGCTTATCAGAAAACAAAAAGTAATGTTCAACCAAACAGTGGGCAAATGAAATTCAGTCACAAAAATTGAAAATCTGGCTTACACTTAAAGGGTCATATGATCTTCCAAAATGCAAAGATTATGTCTTCTATGCTTCAACCTTTGTAAAATGGTTTACCAACATTTTAGAATCTTTTCTTTCTCAGAAGGTGGGATGATCAGGGGAGTGTTATGACCTGTTCTGATTCTTGATCATCAAGAACCAACAGGGAGTTGAAAAAGACCATACAGAATAGACTATAAAGAGTATCACCTTTGATAAAAAACATCACTGACAACCACCCAAGATTCAGGGCTGACAACTGACCCTTATTCTATCTCTGTCATCCCATTGCCAACACTTGACCCAGACACTCACAGAACTTTAGTCAACAACAAAGTAATACTACTCAAGTATTTGACTTTTCCTCTCTTCCAGGTTGCCAAACTTTGCTGGTCCTCTTCCTAATTTTTTAATTGCATGTATTGATAGGTTGACCTTTTTCTTCTCATATTTCACATATTTGTTTAATATTCTGTCCATTTGCCTCTTTTATACCCTCCAAAAAAATAGGTATCTCACCCATCTTCTCTCCATTTTAAGATTCAGAACAAAATCTCCAACTACCTCCTGAACAGATACTTGGATATTCAAGAAATATCCAAAATAGAACTTACTATTATCTTACTCTCACCTGCTCCTCTTCCCTGTTTTATTGAGAGTCACAACCTTACCATCATCAAATCTTCCATAATAATGCATTGCCAAGTGTTGTTGATGCCACCTTAAAACTATCTCTCAGAATTAACCTCCGCTTTCTGCCCCCTCTTTCAATCTCTTCATTCAGGCTCATTATTTCCTCTCAAGGTTGATGCAAGTCTCCTAACTGATCTTCCTCCTAATCCATCTTTTCTTCACTCCAGTGACTACACTCCTGAGTTCTCTTCTTAAAGAACAACAAATCTGATTTTTTCACAGATATATAATACACACACACACACACACACATATATTTACACACATATATACATATATACACACATACATACATATACATGCACACACATATATATACACACATGTATATACATGTTGTTGTTGTTGTTATGTGCCATTGAGTCGGACCCAACTCATAGTGACCTCTCCTTGGGTTTCCGAGACAGTATCACTACTAAAGTAGATTACCCAACCTTCCTTCTGAGGAGTGGCTAGTGGGTTTGAACCACCAGCTTTCTGGTTAGCAGTCAAATGCCTTGAGCACTGCACCACCAGAGCTCACCTCGGAAACCCAAGGAGGGGTCGCTATGAGGTGGATCCGACTTGACAGCGGTGTGTTGCATTGTTTTTGTGTTGTACCCTCTGCATGTGCATGTATTGTACCTCTGTATGAAATGCCTGATCTCCCCCACTTTACCTGGAAAACTTCTGTTTTTTCATTTGAAAAAATAAATAGAATGCCATGTGTCCACTCCATGCTGAATAAAGTCAGTGTCATGAGTGGAATTGTGAACCCCTCCAAAAAAAAAAAAAAAAACATATATTAGAATCTTAACATCTATAGCTATGGATGTAAACCTCTTTGTAAACAGGATTTTCTTTATGTTATACAGACAACATGCAATTATTCATCTATAAGTAACACCAAGAATCAACAGCAGACATCAGAAACTAGGATAGAGGTTCAGAAAAGAAAATGACAGAGCCATGGCCTTTATATGGGCTTTTAGCCTCCAGAAATGTAGAAAATAAATTTCTGTCTTTAAAGCCACCCCTTACAATATTTCTGTTATGGCAGCACCAATTAACTAGGATGGCCAGGCACATAATTCTAAGAGTCTAGAAAGCATTGTAGTGTTAAAACAAAAATCATATTGAGCCAATAATAGAAAACGATTGAAGTGTATTTAATATATGATTTGCAAATTGGGATAACATTTTGAATCAAAAATGTTCTGGAGATGAAAGAACTTCCAAAAATTCTTACTGGCATTGCCATGGAAAAGGACTGGGGAACAGTGTTTGCATAATAACAACCTCCCCTTTCTAAGCTATTAACAAGGCTTAGGTGCAGTAAATTGCTTCTATATGGCTTTTCTAGCCATGGTCTTGTAATTCCCAAAAAAAGAATTGGCTAGGACTATGCAAATAAGGTATGTAAAACTCTCAAAGGGATTGGGCAGCAACTATGCAAATATTGTCCTCCTGCTAAGTTTATAAAAGCCAGTCTCACAGAGGTTGAAGAGGACCTCACTACTATCAAGAAGAAGAGCCAGAAGTAGAGTACATACTTTGAACCCACTGTCCCTGCACTAAGAACCTCCTAGACACTGGGAGAAAGAGAGCTATAACACTGGAGATGCTGCAGATGACTCAAATGGTGAGAACCAGGAGACTGGCACAGGAAGACTGGGGTGGGCTTCCCAGTCCACAGAGCAAGGCAGTTGCAGTGGGTTTCCCAATCCTCGGAGTGAGAAAGCTGAGTGCTTTTGGGCTGGAGGTTTCCTGGGGGAGTAGTTTGCCTCCAGGCATTCATCAGCAGAGCTGAAGATCTGTGGAATTTGCCTGAGCAGGGCAAACACCCAGCAGTGAGGGTGCATATGGGCACAGCTAAGAAAAAGCTGTCTTGATTGAAGAACTGTATCCTGAATTGTTCCTGTTACTTCCAAGTTGATCTTGCTTCTGAATTCTAACGTGTTACTTCCCTAATAAGCCCCATAACTGAAAGTATGGTCTGTGAGTTCTACATGGTCATTGCAATGAATTATTAAACCCAGCAGAAAAGTAAAGAGTGTTGTTGGAGGAACATCTAGTGTCCAAAATGTTTAAAAAAAGGGGGGAGGGGGAGTTGGAGAGGGGAGGCATGTCTGACCTCCACCTCATAGGAATCAGCTTTAAGCTGATGCTGATCTTGATTATCTTTCTCATTATGAAATCAGAGGACTTTGGATAGTACATTTTTCAAACACTATTGTTTGACTTAAAGGTGACTTTGGGAAACCAGTCTGCTCAAGGCTCAAGATTCAAAAGATCATTTTCAGAGAAATATCCTAGGTGGGTCACTCCAATTCCATGGCCTCTGGAAATCTGGATGCCAGGAAAGCTAAATACTCTTTCTCAGTAGAAAGTCAGCTCCATGCAGGTAGACAGGGGCTGAATCCACCTGACTCACCATTATAGCCCAGCAGCTAATATTTTGCTCTGAGTATAGTCACTGTTCCACCACATGTCTGTCAGTTAGTCTTACTATGGTGGCTTGTGTGTTGCTATGAGGCTAGAGGCTATACACCAGTATTGCAAATAGCAGGAGGGTGACCCATGGTGGGCAAGTTTCAGCAGTTTCCAGTCTAAGACAGAGTGGGAAAAAAAGATGGGGTCATCCACTTTTTAAAAAAACTAGACAGTGAAAACGTTATGAATACTGGTGATACACTATTTGATATATTACTGGAAAATTTTATAAATAACCATGAAACATTATCTGACATAATGCCAGAAGATGAACCCCTCAAATTGGAAGATACTCAAATTATGACTGAGGAAGAGCTGCCTCCTCAAAGTAGAGTTGACCTTTATGACATGGATATAGAAAAGCTTTCAGGACCTTTATTTGCGATAGAACATGACTCAAAACAGCTGCAAATATCCATTAATAATCAGTATGTGAAATGCAAGAATTGTAAATCTAGGAAAATTGGAAGTTGTCAAAAATGAAATGGAATGCATAAAGATCAATATCCTAGGCATTAGTGAACTGAAATGGACTGGTACTGGCCATTCGGAATCAAACAATCCTAAGGTATAGACAATCATAAGGTATACTATGCCAAAACCAAAACCAAACTCACTACCATCAAGTCCATTCCAACTTATAGTGATCCCCTCTGAGTTTCTGAGGCTGTAAATCTTTATGAAAGTAGATTGCCGCATCTTCCTTCAACAGAGTGGCTGGTGGGTTTGAACCACTGACATTCTGGTTAGCAGCCAAATGCCTTATTCATTCTGCCACCAGACCTCCTTTCTACTATGCCAGAAATGACAAATTAAGGAGGAACAATGTTGCATTTACCATCAAAATGATTGTTTCAAGATTTATCCTGAAGTACAATGCTGTCAGTAATAGGATAATCCAAATGCCTACAAGGAAGACTAGTTAATACCACTATTATTCAAATGCATTGAACACCAATGACCAAAGACCAGATGAGTTGTGGGATGACATCAAAAACATCATACATGAAGAAAGTTGTTGTTATTGTTGTTGTTAAGTGCCGTCGAGTCCTTTCCGACTCATAGCGACCCCATGCACAGCAGAACAAAACTCTGCCC
>NW_006921990.1:1185069-1187151 GCF_000298275.1 Orycteropus afer afer
TACACCTGGAGTTAGAAAACCAAAAGGAAAGAACATGCTTGGCATTTCTCAAGCTGAAACAATTGAAGAAAAAAATTCAAGTCTCAAGTTTCAATATTGAAAGATTTTGTGGGAAAAATACTGAGAAATGCAGGAAGAATCAAAAGAAGATGGAAGGAATACACAGTTACTGTACCAAAAAGAACTGGTTGGTGTTCAACTATTTCATGAGGTGCTGTGTGAACAAGAATCAATAGCATTGAAGGAAGAAGTCAGAGCTGCACTGAAGGAATTGGCAAAACACAAGGCTCCAGGAACTGATGGAATACCTGTTGAGTTGCTCCAACAAACAGATGCAGCACTGGAAGCACTTGATTATTTACATCAAGAAACTTGGAAGACAGCTACTTGGCCAACCAACTGGAAGAGGTCCATATTTGTGCCCATAACAAAGAAAGGTGATCAGACATAATGCAGAAATTATGGAACAATATCATTAATATCACATGCAAGTAAAATGTTCCTGAAGATAAGTAAAAAATGGTTGCAGCAGTATATTGACAAGGAACTTCCAGAAATTCAAGCTAGATTCAGAAGAGGACATAAAACAGGGGATATCATTACTAATGTCAGATGGATCTTGTCTGAAATCAAAGGATACCAAAAAGATATTTACCTGTGTATTATTGACTATGCTAAGGGATTCATCTCTGTGGATAATAACAAATTATAGATAACACTGAGAAGATTGGAAACTCCAGACCACTTAATTGTACTCATGAGGAGCCTGTACATAGACCCAGAGGCTGTTTCTCAAACAGAACAAGAGAAAACTGCATGGTTTGAAGTCAGGAAGGGCGTGCATCAGGGTTGTATCCTTTCACCATATTTAATTAGTCTCTATGCTGAGCAAATGATCTGAGAAGCTGGACTATATGAAGAAGAACACAGCATCAGGATTGGAGGAAGACTCATATCTGAGATATGCAGATGACACAAGGTTGCTCTCTGAAAGTAAAGGAAACCTGAAGCACTTACTGATGAAGATCAAAGACATTAGTATGGATTAAGACATTAGTATGGATGAAGTCTTCAGTATGGATTACATCTTCATGTAAGGAAAACGAGAATCCTCACAACTGGGCCAATAAGGCATACCATTATAAAAGAAGAGATTGACGTTATCAGGGATTTCCTATTACTTGATCCACAATCAATACCCATGGAAATAGCAGTCAAGAAATCAGGTGTCATATTACATTGGGCAAATCTGTTGGAAAAGACCTCTTTAAAATATTGAAGAGCAAAGACAGTGCTTTGAAGACTAAGGTGGAGCTAACAAGCCATAGTAATTTCACTAGTCTCAAATGCATGTGAAAGCTGAACAATGAATAAGGAAGAGTGAGGAAGAGTTGATGCCTTTGAATTGTGACATTGGTGAAGAATACTGAAAATACCTTGACTGTCAGAAGAACAAACGGATCTGTTTTGGTATTATCCTTTTTATTTCAGTTGATTCTGTTGTGATGTCACCCATTTTGCTTCTTATTTGTGTTATTTGTATTCTCTCCCTCTTTCCCTTTGTTAAATTTGCCAGTGGTTTGTCAACTTTATTAATCTTTTCAAAAAATGAATTTCTGGTCTTGTTGATATTTCTATTGCCCTTCTATTTTCTGTTTCATTGATTTCTGCTCGAATCTTTATTATTTCCTTTCTTCTGGTAACTGTAGGCTTTTCTTGTTGTTCTTTTTCTAATTGTTGGAGATGTTGGTTTAAAGTGTTGATTTTAGCTCTTCTTTTTTGATGTGTGCATTTGTTGCTATAAATTGGCCTCTGATCACTGCTTTCGCTGTATCTCAAAGATTTTAGTATGTTGTGTTTTCATTCTCATTTGATTCAAAGAATTTTTGAATTTCAATTTTTATTTCTTCTTTTACCCACTTTTTCTTAAGGAAGGTGTTGTTCAGTTTCATGTGTTTACACTTTTTCCATTGATCTTCCTATTTTTGATTTCTAATTTGATATCATTATGCTCTGAGAAGATGCTTTGCAGTATTTCAATGTCTTTTTTTGGGGGGGTAATTTTTTTTTTAATTTTATTTT
>NW_006921990.1:1211144-1220855 GCF_000298275.1 Orycteropus afer afer
TGGATATATTCTCATCCTTCATCACTTCAGGGAAGTTCTCTTCCAACAAATCTTGGACAATTTTCTCAGTAGTTTTCTTTTTCTCTATCTGTTCTGGAATTCCAATTACATGTAGGTTATTCCTTTTAATGGTATCTCACATGAACCTTAGCCTTTCTTCATTTCATTTTGATCTTGTTTCTGATTGATCCCTTTCTAAAGAAATATTCAGGTATTTGTCTTCAAGTTCATTAATTCTGTTTCAATTGATTTGATTCTACTACTTTGCCCATTCAATGTGTTATCTATTTCTGAAAATTTAGTGTTAATCTCCTGGATTTCTATCTGTAGATTTTGTACCATTTCTAATTTTTCATTTATTTTGTCATTTTGTTCATGTATTTTCTTCCAAAATTGTTTCAGGGTTCTGTCTGTGTTTTCCTTAATTTTTTCAGTGTTTTCCTTGATCTGTCGTCACACAGTCTGTTGAAGATGCCTAAACATAATTCTTTTGAATTCCTTATCAGGGAGTTCCAATGCTGCTTCTTCCTCAGGGATGTGTTCTGGGTATGTATCCTGCTCCCTGTTTCTAACACTTTATCATGTTTCTTTGTGTGGACTATGATGGTCTGTTGTCTCCAAGACATTGTGACATTGTTGTATTAATTGGTAATTGTATCTTGGAATGATTCACCCAAAGTTTTCATTTTCTTTCTTTTTTTTCTTTCTTTTTTTTTTTTTTTTGATGTTTCTGAGTAAGCAGGGTACTGTGCTTCTCTATTGGTTAGTTGGCAGCACTTATGCACTCACCACCTGTCTCATCATGAGTGTGATAGAGAATGAGAGTGGGTGCACAGAGCTCTGTTAACTGTGAAGAGTAGTTAAGGGTGAGTCAGACTCTTATTGGTGGTCATGTATCATTGGCAAGTTGGTGCAGAAGGAAGTGGTGGCCCTCACTCAGTAAGTGGAGTTGCAGGAGGTGTGGGTGTGGTTGGGTTGTATGGGCACAGTTGTTGTCTTCAACTCCATTAGACAAAAACAATAATCAAAAAAACATCAAAGAAGTAAAAACAAGAGGAAACACACACACACACACACACCTCATAAACACACAGGAACAATCACCCAAAAGAGGGGAAAAAAGAAGAAGAAGAAAAGCAATATATGAGAGAAAATACTTAAAGAAATACTTTAAAAAGCCACAAGAAATATGAATAGAAAATGGGGATGGGGGTGGAGAGTGGGGGATAGTAGAAATGAGGTAGAGCAGGAGAATAATGAAGGCAAAAATGGGAAAAATGCAAAAAGAATAACAAGGAATGGAGAGAACCATAAGAAAGAAAAAAAAAATGGGAACAAGGAAAAGGGACTAGAGCAAAAGCCAAAAACTAGAACCTTGGAAGGGAAGAAGAAAGAATCTTAATAAAAAGGATTAGAAAAATGATAATAATTTAACAGACAAAAACAAACTAATTAAAAAAAAGAAAAAGAAAAGAAAAGAAAAAAATCTGGGCTGGGCAGAGCAGGGTACCTAGGCTCCGTCAGAGCACACAGACTGGAATGGAATTCCTGCCAGCCCAGAAATTGAGTGGGTGTGAGGGATGTCCCACCTCCATTCATCAAGAGGGTGTGGAATATAAGAATAACAAGGGTAATATCACAACTTTCCAGTCCTCAGTGTCTCATATGTCCTTATGGTCCCCGGCAGGTTGAGTCTATCCTTAGGTCCCTGGAATCTGAGAGAACGCTGTTGCTTTAAATATCCAAAATCATCAAACCTCTTGTAAACATTCAAAACGGCTATACCCTCCAGACAGTCAAAAGTCCACAACTCAGCCTGTCTCCCTCTTTGCTGCTTCTTCTTTTATTCACCATTCACCAGTGCAGTCCTCTGTGCAGCCCCTGGCTAGCCAAACCAATTTTTAGGTTAATTCTTAGGTCCTAACACCACTTGGTAATATCCAAGCTGTCCATGCCATCAGGATCACTGACAGTCCACAGCTCTGTATGTCTCCTTTTTTGGTGTATTGGTGTTTTCATACAGGTTCTTCTACTAGTTGGAGTTTAGTCCACTTCTGTTTCCTTCCTTTCAAAGCTCAGGGCTCCAGAATTATCTTCTGTATCTGTGTTAATTGGTTCCTCTTTTCTTTGTTGAAGAGGGTCTGTGTAGTTTGTCTGCCTATCCCACCATATTACTAGAACTCAAGGATATTGATCTTTCATTTTTGACCACTTCCAATTTTCCTAGATTCATATTTTGTACATTCCATGTTCCAATCATTATTGCAACTGTTTCTTCTCATTTTGAGTCATGCCACATCAACAAATGGAGGTCCTGAAAGCTTTACTCCATCCATGTCATTAAGGTCAGCTCTACTCTGAAGAGGCAGTTCTTCCACAGTCATATTTTGAGTGCCTTCTGAACTGAGAGGCTTATCTTGTGGCACTATATTGGGCAATGTTTCAGGGCTAGTCATAAAGTCTTCCAGTAATATATCAGATTGTGTTTCACTGCTATTCAAAAGGTTTTCACTGGCCAATTCTTTGAGAAGTGGATGGCTTTTCCCTTCTTCCAAGACTGTCTTAGTTGGGAAGCTCTGCTGAAAGCTGTCCACCATGGGTAACCCTGCTGGTATTTGAAATACCAGTGGCATAGCCTCAGCATCACAGCAAGACTCAAGCCACCACACTATGACAAACTGACAGATGACTGGTGGAAAAGAAACCTATAGCAAGGAAAATAATAGATAGTAAATGCTTCTGGTGATATAACAAAAGGGATACAACAATCTCAATATTAAACTAAATTAATACTGAAGTAGTAAACATCACCATTTTTTTTTTATGATGTTGATTTTAAAAGCCTTCTACAATGAAGTTAAGTATACGAAGAGAAGGTTTCAAGGGGCAGCTCAAGAAGACAAAGTATTATAATGAAATGTGGAGCTGGAAAATCAAAAGAGAAGAACCCACTCAGCGTTCCTCAAACTCAAATAATTGAAGGGAAAAAAAATCAAGTCTCAAGTTGCAATATAGAAGGAGTTTATGGGCAAAATATTGAATGACACAGGAAGCATCAAAAGAAGATGGAAGGAATACACAAGATCACTGTACCAAAAAAGAATTGGTCAATGTTCATCAATTTCAGGAGGTAGCATATGATCAAGAATCAATGGTATTGAAGAAAGAAGTCCAAGCTGCACTGAAGGAATTGGCAAAAGAGAAGACTCCAGGAATTGATGGAATACCCATTGAGATGTTTCAACCAATGGATGGAACCCTGAAGGCTCTCATTCATTTATTCCAAGAAATTTGGAAGACAGCTACCTGGCCAACTGATTGGAAGAGATCCATATGTGTGCGCATACTGAAGAAAGGTGATCCACAGAATGTGAAAATTATCAAAATGTCATTAATTTCACATGCAAGTAAAATTATGCTGAAAATAATTCAAAAATGGTTGCAGCAGTCCATCAACATGGAACTGCCAGAAATTCAAGCTGGTTTGAGAAGAAGATGTGGAACAAGGGAGATCCTTGCTAATGTCAGATGGATCTTGGCTCAAAGAAAATAATACCACAAAGATGTCTACCTGTGTTTTATTAACTATGTAAAGGCATTCAACTGTGTGGATCATAACAAATTATGGATAACCTTGTGAAAATGGGAATTCCAGAACACTTAATTGTGCTCATGAGAAACCTGTACACAAACCAAGAGGCTGTCATTCAAACAGAACAAGGGGATACTGCGTGGTTTAAAATCAGGAAGAGAGTACGTCGGGTTATATAATTTCACCATATTATTCAGTCTGTATGCTGAGTAAATAATCCAAGAAGCTGGACTATATGAAGAAGAAAGCAGCATTGGGACTGGAGGAAGACTCATTAACAAACTGCGATATGCAGACAACAGAACTTTGCTTTCTGAAAATGAAGATGACTTGAAGCACTTACTGATGAAGTTCAAAGACTTCAGCCTTGAGTATGGACCACACCTCAACATAAAGAAAATGAAAATTGTCACAACTGGACCAATAAGCAACACCATAGCAAACGGAGAAAAGACTGAAGTTGTCAAGGATTTCATTTTACATGAGTCCACAATCCACGCCCATGAAAGTAGCAGTCAATAAATCAAATGACGTATTGCATTGGGCAAACCTGAAGCAAAAGAACTCTTAAAGTATTAAAGAGTAAAGATGTCACTTTGAAGACTAAGGTATGCCTGACACAAGCCATGGTATTTTCAATAGCCTCACATGCATGTGAAAAACAGACAACAAATTAAGAAGACCAAAGAATTGGTGTATCTGAATCATGGTGTTGCAAAGAATATTGAATGGGCCATGAACTGACTGCTAGAAGAGCAAACAAATCTGTGTTGGAGGAAGTCTAACTGAAATGCTCCTTAGTAGTGATGATGGTGAGACTTCCCTCCATACTTTGGGCATGGTATCAGGAAAGGTAGTTCCTGGACAAGAACATCATGCTTGGTAAAGTAGGTGGTCAGTGGAAAATGGAAAGACCCTCAACAAGATGGATTGACACAGTCGTTGTAACAGTGGGCTCAAGCATAACAATATTTGTGATGATGGTTCAGGACTGTTTTGTTCTGTTGTACATGAGCTTGATATGAGTCAAAAACGACTCCATGGCACCTAATAGCAATGACACAGATATCAGATAACAAAGAAATCTTCTTTCCTTCAATTATAAAATGAAGTTGAATTACTTCAACAGAGGTCATGATCTGGCAAGATGATTCAGGTCATATATTTTTTGACCTGTAAAATGTTGGGCCATAGCAAAATTTACTAAAAAGTGAGATTTTCAACTTCTTAAAAGTCAGAATTGGTTACATTTGACCTACATTACTGAATATGGTACCAATTAAATGGAATTGAATAGTGACTTCATCTTTTGCCAAGCTATGCACTTCTCAATTTCCCATCTTCCCCATCATTTCCTACTACTAGAATATCATACAGCACCAAACACTCTAAATTTTGCATAGTGGTGCAATAGTTAAGCACTCAGCCAAAAGTTAGCGGCTCAAATCCACCCAGTGATTCTACAGCAGAAAATCTTGACTACCTGTTTCTGTAAAGATTATACCCTAGGAAACCCTATAGGACAGTTCTACTCTGTCACACAACTTGTCAGCACCTAACAAGAAATATGAGAAGACCAAGTAAGGATTACCAAGAAACTACAAAGAATATTTTCAAGAAGGTTATGATCAGTTCTCTCAAATTTGGTCCAATGAACCAAAAACCAAACCCACTGCCATCGAGTGAATTCCAACTCATAGTGACCCAATATGACCAGGTAGAACTGTCCCATAAGGTTTCCAAGACTGCACATCTTTAAAGAATTGATGCATTTGAATTGTGGTATTGGCAAAAATGGTGAAAATACTATAGACTGCCAGAAGAACAAACTAATCTGTCTTGGAAGAAGTATAGCTGGAATGCTCCTTAGAAGCTAGAATGGCCACACTTTGTCTCACATCTTTGTCATGTTGTCAGAAGGGACCAGTTCCTGGAGGAGATTATGCTAGGTAAAGCAGAGGGACAACAAAAAAGGGAAGACCCTCAGCAAGATGGATTGTGGCTGCAACAATGGGCTCCAGCAAAGCAGTGATTGTAAGGATGTTACAGGACCAAGCAGTGTTTTGCTCTGTTGGACATAGGGTTGCTATGAGTGGAAACCAACTCCATGGCACCTAAAAACAACAAAAAATCTTTATGAAAGAGATTGCCTCATTCTTCTCCCCTGGAGCCATTGGTGGGTTCAAACCACTGACCTTTTGGTTAGGAGCTGAATAGTTTAACTACTGTGCCACCAGAGCTCCTTAGTTCTAATTAAGACTCAAAATTGTCATGGATGACTTTCACAAATGGTGTCAGTCAAGTGGTGGGAGAGGAAACTGAATTGAAGAGTAAAAAAGGATATGGCTTCTGGATTGAAAAAAAGAAAGGAACAAACAGAATAGAAGTCAAAGAGGAATTTCAGGTCAATGAAGAGCTGGTTTTTTTGTTGTGTCTGTTTTGTTTTATAGTGGTAATAATTTGTTTTTTGTTGTTTGGGGAGTGTGGTACTTAAAGTTATGTATCAACTTGGTTGGGCAGTGACTTTGACTGGTTTGGCAAGTGGATGTAGTTGTTCCCCATGATGACATTGTAATCAACTCCACAGTAGAATCTGCAGTGAGCAGCTAATTAGTTGCCTTCAGGATGTGGACTGCTTCCAGTATATATGGAGAAGCTTTGAGAAAGGTCTCTAGATTTTAAATTAAAGGCACATTTAGATCCTGCATTTGGCCAAATCTTCATCTCCAGTTCCTAGACTTGAACCAGTGGCCTGCCATATTGCCTACTGATCTTGGGATTGTGCCATTTTACCTGCTGATCTTGGGTTTGTCACCCTGAGCAGCCAGCAGCTGCATGACTTAGAAGAAGCCTCCAGCTCCAATGGGCCTGAAACAAGAGGCAGAGCTCAAGCCCAAGGTCAAAGGGCCTTCACCCACCCACTAGAGCTGGCACTCTGATTTCAGACTTCTAGCTTCCTAAATTGTAAGAAAATAAATTCCTGTTTGTTAAAGCCATCCATTTGTGGTATTTCTGTTAGAGCAGCACTAGAGAACTAAGACAGGGAATATTTTGTTTGTTTTTGTTTGGGGATTCTGTTTGTATTTCAAGAACTGGAGAGACTGAGTTTATGTACTCAGGATAAGGTCCAATAAGAAGATTAAGGTAGAAAATAAAGAACAGAATGAGAATGATCGATGGAGCAACATTTCAGCAATAAAGATGGGGTGGGGAGGAATGGAGTTAAGAGAACCAGGAGAGAGTTTGGCTTTGATCAGGAAGAGGAACAATCATCCTCTGAGCATGGAGAAGAAATAAGGGAATATTTATACATTAGTAGGTGTAAGGTGGGGCTGACAATTGACATATGACAGCAACTTTCCCTGTTAAGTAAGAGATAAGGCTCTCTACTAAGAATCACAAACCAAACCAAACTCACTGCCATTGAGTTCATTCCAACTATAATGATCCCACAGGACAATATGGGACTTCCCCATTGGGTTTCCAAGGCTATAAATCTTTATGGAGCCAGACTGCCACATAATTTTCCTAAAGAGTGGCTGGTGTGTTCAAACTGCTGACCTTTGGATTAGCAGTTGAGAGCTTAACCACTGTGCCACCAAGGCCCCATCAACTAAGAACAGCAGGAGCTAAATATTGATGGTGACTTGGAATTGTGGCTCAAGGGAACAATGTTGTTGTTGTTGTTATGTACCGTTGAGTCAGACCTGACCCATAGCGACCCCTCCTTGGGTTTCCAAGGCAGTATCACTATGGAAGTATATTGCCCCATCTTCCTTCCGAGGAATGGCTGGTGGGTTTGAACTGCCAGCCTTCTGGTTAGCAGTCAGATACCTTAAGCACTACGCTACCAGAGCTCCTCAAGGGAACAATAGTTCAATATAATCAAAGCAAGTAAAATTCTATTGCTCTGTAATAAAACATGAGAATGCATTTTTAATATCTTATCTCATGCAACCTTTAATATCTTGATAATCCTTGATGCCAAAAGACTTCAAAGAAGTGTTTTGACAATTAATCTTCTTGCTTCAGTAGCAACAATGCTGTTGTTGTTGTTATTTGCCATCAAGTCGGACCCACTCATAGCAGTCCCTCCTTGGGTTTCCAAGGCAGTATCACTAAGGAAGTAGATTGCCCAACCTTCCAAGAAGTGGCTGGTGGGTTTGAACCTCCAGCTTTCTGGTTAGCAGTCAAGTGCCTTAGCCACAATGCTACGAGAGCGCCAACAATACGTAAAAGAAATCATTATAATTACATCTTCACCAATGCTATACTGTTGTTAGATACCATCAAGCTAGTTTCGATCATAGTGACCCTATGTTGCTATGCTTGAGCTCACTGTTGCAGCCATGGTATCCATCCAACTCTTGAGGGTCTTCTTTTTTGCTGACCCTCTACCTTACCAAGCATGATGTCCTTCTCCAGCGACTGGCCTACTGATAATATATTCCAAGCAGTACTACTCACTGCCGTCGAGTCAAATCCAACTCATAGCGACCCCTCCTTGGGTTTCCAAGGCAATATCACTGCAAAAGTAGATTGCCCAACCTTCTTTCCTTCCAAGCAGTATAAAGGCTCACTATCCTCACTTCTGATGAGCATTCTGGCTGTATCTTCCAAGACAGATTTGTTTGTTCTTCTGGTAGTCCATGGTATAATCGATATTCTTTGTCAAACACCATAATTCAGAGACATCATCAATTCTTGTTTGGTCTTCATTATTCATCATCCAGCTTTTGCATGCATATGAGGTAACTGAAAATACTATGTCTTGGGTCAGGCGCACATTAGTCCTCAAAGTGACAGTTTTGCTTTTTAACACATTAAAGAGGTCTTTTGCAGCAGATTTGCCCAACACAATACATTATTTGATGCACTACAAAAGCTATAGTAAATGTTGTTGTTGAGTGCCATCAAGTCAATTATAGTTCATAGCAACCCTATGTGACAGAGTAGAACTGCTCCATAGGGTTTCCTAGTCTGTGGTGTTTATGGGAACAAATTTCCAGGGTCCTATACAGTCCTCTAAGGTCCCCATGAGTTGGAATTAACTCTACAGGAAATGGATAAGGATTGAATGTATATTTTAGCTGTTATGCTAAAAAACTACTATGCTTCCAAATACTGATCTGTTCTAGCCTTCTCTCTTTTGCATAAATATAAGGAAGTTCAGCTTATTTGAACAGTTTCTTCTGGAATCTGCCTACTACAAGAAGTGGAATCTGGCTATTAGAAGAAACTGAACAAATTATTACCAAATTTGATGTTACCAAAAGTAAACCAAAATGCTCACATAATAAATTACAAAAAATGTTCATGGTGGCATTCTTTATTACCCTGGACACAAGGTTTATTATGCCATTTTATAATGAATCATCATGTCGAACCAATCTTGTTAGCAGGTATATTTTTCCTACTAGATTTAGTATTTGAAATCAAAGTTATCCCCACCATCACCACACTTTTTCAATATAAAGAGCAATTGTTTTAAAGTCATTTCATCTGAGTTGCTTTTCTTTCTTATTTTGAATTATGTGGGAAATGTGTTATGTTTTCACTTAGTAAGCCCTTATCTGTAAAATGTGTTAAATCTTTCTGTCCATGCTGATACTGGTTTTGATTACAGTTATGTGGATAGAGGGGAAAAAAAGGGAGAAAATGACAATCTATTCTGAACTACTTAAATGTTAAAGATCAGGAGTTAAATATGAATGTGTTCAGATTTCTCGGGACTCTAAGAGTTGACTGTTGAACCATAATTAATACATCCATACCTAATTATGAATTGGTTGGTTGACTTCAATGTAAGTCAGACTTTTTTTAGAATACATAGGAAAACAATGTATTGTCCACATTTGGCAAACTCTTAATAGCTGAAAGAGAAACTAGACCACAATTTGGGAGCTATGTCTTTAATGTCCATGTCCTTAGTGTCACCAAGATGTCCAATCAGTTTTATCAGTATTTCTAAACACAGCAATTGAGTTATTCTAGAACTGAGACACTAGATGGCAGTAGATTTCCTCTTTAAAGAACTTTTGAAACAAAGAGTTGGAAATGGCTTACAGTGAAGGGCGATTGTAATATCAACAATCTTGTTCAAAAGTAAGAAAAATACA
>NW_006921990.1:1223761-1225290 GCF_000298275.1 Orycteropus afer afer
AACCGACAGACAAGTTTGTCCTGCTGTTGGAGACCTCTCTTATTCCCCCCACCTGGGTCCCTGTGGCTGACTGTTCCTTTGTCTGGCTTCCTGTCTTTTAATACCCTTTCTCCTGCTCTTCTGGCCTGCTTCTTTGGGCGTCCCTGTGTTTCCCCTCCTCACCTAATCCCTTTGGCTGATTGCTTTTCTCTTTGGCTCCCTGGGTTTTACCCCTTTCTCCTGCTCTTCCGGCCTGCTACTCTGTGCCCGTGCTTACCCTGCTCCCGGACACCCGGTCCCTCTCGGGGGGGTAACAAGGGAAAGTGTTCCATGCAGATCAGTGAGTAACCACCAGCCCGCCCATGCTTACCTTGCTCCCAGAGACCTGGTCCCTCTCGGGAGGGTAGCAAGGGAGCCGTCTGAGCACTAGTGACTGGGTTTTACCCCTTTCTCCTGCTCTTCCGGCCCACTACTCTGTGCAATGCCTGTGCTTACCTTGCTCCCGGAGACCCGGTCCCTCTCGGAATGGTAGCAAGGGAGCCGTCTGAGCACTAGTGACTCTCCCTACTTATAGAAGCCTATTTTTACATAAATAGCTACTAATTAACAAAACTTTACAGAAGACAAGACAGGCAGAAATAGAAAAATTTATGTAATGTGCTACCTGTGTTGTGTTCTATATTGGCATAAAATTCTGAAGCTCTTGGTTTGTGGAAGCCTGTCCTCTACAGTGGGAGCCCTAATTCCATTCTAAATTCAGATGCCATGTGAGTTATTTCTGACCTTTAAACAAACAAAGTGGCTATAATAGACAAGTTCTAGGACAAACCTAGGGAAGAACTGGTTAAAAACAGATTATGCTCATACAAAGAACTAGGGAACTTGCCTGAGCATGTCTTTTTCTAATTTAAATTAAGTTTGGGGTATTATCTTGTAGGGACCTCATGGCTATGACTCTGCCGTTGGTCATGAGTCCTATCCAGGCAATCAGCTAGCCAAGTGGTCAAGCCCCAAAACCAATGCTGTAACCCTTTTTAATCTTCAATTATGTACCTATTCCAATCATGGTCCTTTCCCTGCTTTGTAGTCCCACTGGTGACAGTGATGATTCGATCTGTCACCCATCATGATTTTGTAATTATTCCCTTTATTTTCAATGATATATAATTAGCACCATGGCTGTGACCCAGTGGATTCCATTTCAGCTTTCTGTACTGTATACATGCTAATGGTTTCCCTCATCCTAAATGATTCACTTTTTTTTTTTTTTTTTTTTTTTTGTCCTCTCTAAGGCATTCTGCTCCTCGGAAGGAAGGTTGGACAATCTACTTCCTTAGTGATACCTCCTCAGTGATACCTCCAACCCCCAGGAGGGGTTGGTTTGAGTCAGGTCCAACTCCACGCCAAACAACAACAAGGAATCATATAAGTGTCTCTATTGAACCCGTTTGAAACTGGAATCTCTTTTCCCCTACTATAGTTGTTGGGAGCTCTGGTAGCTTAGTGCCTAAGGCACTTGACTGCTAATCAGAAGGCTGGCGGTTCAAACC
>NW_006921990.1:1226355-1226902 GCF_000298275.1 Orycteropus afer afer
GCATGATATGCTTCTCCAGGGAATAGTTCCTTCTGAAAACATGACCAAAGTAAGTGAGATGAAGTCTGGCCATTCTCACTTCCAAGGAGCATTCCAACTGCACTTCTTCCAAGACAGATTGGTTAGTCCTTTTAGCAGACCCCAGTACTCCTAGCATTCTTCCCCAACACCACAACTCAAAAGCATCAACTCTTCTTCGGTCTTCCTTATTCATTGTACAGCTCTCACATGCATTAGAGGTGACAGAAAATACTATGCCTTGAGTTAGGTGCACCTTAGTCTTCAAGGAGACATTTTTGCTCTTCAGCACTTGAAAGAGGTCTTTTGCAGCAGATCTGCCTAATGCAATATGTCGTCTGATGTCTTGACTGCTGCTTCCATTGGTGTTTATTGTCTAACAAATAATATGAAGTCTTTGACAGCTTCAAAGTTTTGTCCATTTATCATGGTGCTGCTTATTGGTCCAGTTATGAGGACTTTTGTTTTCTTTATATTTAGATGTAAACCATACTGCAGACTATAGTCTTCAATCTTCATCAGTAAGTGC
>NW_006921990.1:1228135-1230400 GCF_000298275.1 Orycteropus afer afer
TGTTCAATGCATCAAATCTATTTTTTAAATGGTCTCTAAATTCAGGAGGGATACTATCAAGGTCATATTTTGGCTCTCATAGGCTTGCTTTAATTGTCTTCAACTTCAAGTTGAAAGTGCATATGAGCAGCTGATAGTCTGTTTCACAATCAGCTTCTGGCCTTGTTTTGGCAGGAGATACTGAACATCTCCATCATCTCTTGCCACAGATGTAGTTAATCTGATTCCTGTGTATTCCATCTGGTGAAGTCCACTTGTATAGCCTTTGCTTAAGTTGTTGAAGAAAGATATTTGCGATGAATAAGTCAATGGTCTTGCAAAATTCTATCATGCAATCTCTAGCATTATTCCTATCACCAAGGCCATATTTTCCAACTACTGGTAACTCTTCTTTGTTTCCAACTTTTGCATTCCAGTTACCAGTGATAATCAACACACCTTGATTGTATGTTTGGTCAATTTCAGACTGCAGAAGTTGGCAGAAATCTTAAATTTCCTCATCTTTGGCTTTGGTGGTTGGTGCATAGATTTGAATAATAGTAGTATTTACTGGTCTTCCTTGTAGGTGTATGGATATTTTATTCTATCACTAACAGCATTATACTTCAGGACAGATGTTGAAACAGTCTTTGTGACTGTTTTTGTGAATGTCACACAATTCTTCTTCAATTTGTCTTTCCTGGCATAGTAGATCATATGGTTGTCTAAATTAAAATGGCCAAAACCATTGACCAAGTCCATTGCCTAGGATTGATCTTTATGTATTCCATTTCCTTTTTTACAACTTCCAGTTTTCCTAGATTCATACTTCGTACATTCCATGTTTCAATAATTAATGGATGTTTGCATCTGTTTCTACTTATTTTGAGTCACCACATCAGCCAATGAAGATACTGAAAGCTTTATGCTATCCATATCGTTAAGGTTGTCTCTGCTCTGAGGAGTCAGCTCTTCCCCATTCAGATTTTGAATGCCTTCCAACCTGATGGGCTCATCTTCTGGCACTGTATCAGACAATGTTTCAGGGATATTCATAAAGTTTTCCACTAATGTATCCTTAATGTTGGGCCTCAGAAATCTCAGTATGGTCCCTATAACTGAGTTTAGCACAAGAAAACCACAAACTCAACCTCCTTACTTTGAGAGAACTGTGAGAACAGCCTGTTCACTGAAAAAAGATAGCGACAATAACACAAGCTGAAAACCTAGAAATTCCCTTCTTTTCCTGGGCTTAGTAAAGCCTAGGTTTTTAATGCAATACAAAGCAGAGAGGGGGTCCTGACAATTTATTAATATTGAACTTCTTGTCCACAGTAAGGAAGGGAGAGATGAACCACATGGAACATCGAGAAATATGGTATTTTTAAAAATACTAAGTGTAAATAAGAGTAAAGTTATTCTTCACATGGATAATATAACTTACAAGTTATGATGTACACTCCTTAAGGCCTAGCTCTATCAATGTTTCAGCTTCCTAGGGATCAGCCTCATCTTAGAACCCTCTATCCACAAGCACAGGCCAACATCTCTTAATTTATTTAGCTAAGATTAAGAACCAGAAGAAGAGGGGAATTCTTTCTTCCAACCAATGAGGGTCCATTTCCATCTGAGAACCTGCTTTTCCAAGAGTGACTAGTATCATACCACCTCTCAAATGGAGATGCTGTTTATCCATAGGGATGTGGCCTTCAAGCCTACACAAAGCCTCACAATAAAACAGACTAAACTCCTTTATTCATATAGAAGACATACAAAAACAATACACAAATATATCCCAAATGTCTATTAATACTGTTAATCATGATGATATTTTCCATTTCAGAGGAAAGTTTCTTGTCTTAATCTTTGCTTCACCATACAGTGATGTTGGGGATCACCTGTGGGAAGAGGAAATAAAGCTTCCGTAAGCTTCCTTTCCTTACTCTAAGGAGCTCTGGTGTTGCAGTGCTAGGGCGTTTTACTGCTAACCAGAATGTTGGCAGTTCAAACCCAGCAGCTACTCTGTGGAAAGAAGACAGGGCAATCTACTTCTGTAAAGATGTACTGCCTCGCAAACCCAATGGGATTCACCAGGAGTTGAACTCAACTTGATAGCAGTAGGTTTTTTGGGTTTTTTTTTTTTTTTTTACATAGTCAATGGATTTGAGGATTGATAGTTTAATAAGTGAAATACGTATTTTTTGTCAAAATTGTTTGACTTAGAACCATCACATATTTTGTTCTGGCAAGCTTATTCAGAAATGCCAAGCCTCAACATTGCCAATT
>NW_006921990.1:1230500-1243302 GCF_000298275.1 Orycteropus afer afer
TTTTGCAGGTTTGTCCATTCCAGGATATGTATATTCAATAGATTTTCACAAAAGGGCTCTTCTTTTAGATCTTGGAATTAATACTTCTTGAATTTAGCACACAAATGTATGCAAGTACCCTGGAAATACAACAGATCCAGACACTGACCCTTACAAGCTTTATGATCCAGCACTTTGAGCTTCCCAGATATGCCAGAACCTTCCGAACTAGTGGCATTCCCACACTCTGAGAATTTTGTTTATGTTTCCTCTGGGTAATTTGAAAACTCTATCAAATGACTGCACTGTACTCTAAAGGTTGTCTTACCCTCCTCAGGATGCCAATCCTCCTAGGATGCAGGTCCTAAAAGCTTTTCTATCCTCAGAGTATGGTTTATTACTTCTGTGCGTTGTGGCTTATTAATCATAGCAATTATTTTGTTCACCTATATAAAATATCATCTACCTCATTAATCAGCATATCAGGGAGTAAAAAGACATTGCTTGTGTAAGAAATACTGATCTGATGAAATATCTTGGAGGCTCCCCTCATTGCTAACTAAAATAATAGACTTTGTCATATGGTTTAATTACTTTCCAGAAAACAGCTGATGTGTACACTCTGTGCTTGGCAAAAATACTGGCCAATCTTGCCAGAATGTTCATTGCAGACAGATCACCTTTTAAAAAAATGAAGAAAGAAAGAAGAGAGAGGAGGGAAGGAAGGAAGAGAGGGAGGGAGGAAGGGAGAGAGAAATAAAGAACAAAAATTTATTAATTAATCAGGACAAGATTTTAGATTTTAAAGTTGTCTTTTTGCATTCTGACATCTATCTAATCTGGTAATATAATTTTGTTAATTACAGAAAGAACATTTTAGAAGAAATCAACTTTTTTAAATGTTTAAAGATCTGGAAAATAATCCAAAACATTAGGAACGTGTCATTTATTTTAATGTAAAAAAAGTATTGTTTACTATTTATTTTTAAACAAGAATTTTAAATGCTTAGTAATTTCAAGAAAAATAACACAAAATCATAAAAACAATTACATATAGGAAAAAAAAGTTTCTCGGATGTGAAATATTTCACTTTCACAAGAGATTAATTAATTTCAAATTTTTTAACCTCACACTTACACTGAAGAATCATAGTATTAGACTTTTTTTTCAAAATGTATTAATTTTCCTTAATTAATATAAATGACTTTAAAGAGAATTAATCAAGATGAAACTACATTCAGAAAACCCTATAGAAGGGAAAATATTAAATGAACATTTGAAAATAAAAACAAACATTACCGAAATGGAGAGTCATGATTTACTCCATCAAATTTTGTAGGTGTTGGGAATACATATGTGAATCATTGCCTCAACTTTCAGAATAGTCCATCCATGTACACAAGCACAGACACACACCCCCAAAGGAAGCTGATCATTGTCAAGCCTGGAAAAGGCCAGTGCTGACATGTTGATTCCTTGTCTGGGAAAAAAAGAATAGTAAATTGTTCTTTCTATCAGATTTACTTTGCTTCTTATTCCTGAATTCTATTAAAAGTCAACAAAGCTGATATTTTTCCCCTACTCTTCTGGTTCAGATGCTAGAATTTTGGCTTATAAATTTTTATTCTTGCCATTCTTCTAAGGGGCAGGTTTATTTAGGGATGAAAATTTACCAGCTCCTAACTATAGCCTTCAGTATGGATTACACCTGAACATAAAGGAAACAAAAATCCTCACGAGACTGATAAACTACATCATGATGCATAGAGAAAATACTGAAGTTGTCAATTATTTCATTCTACCTGGATCAACAATGTCATGGAAACAGCAGTCAAGAAATCAAACGAGGGCATTTAAGGGATGTCAAGCAAGATGGCAGAATAGGCAGACAAGCTACCCATACCCTCTACAACAGACAAATAAGAAACCAAATGAAACAGATATAGATTATATTCCTGAAACACTGAGCTTCAAATGAATGGAAAAAGAAGTGAATCGAATACTGACTAGAAGAAGAAACTGAATGAAAACAGCAAACAAGGAGATAAACGGAACTGTGACCTATCAATTGGTCTGACAGCCCAGCCATTTTGAATTTTTGCAAGCAATGGTCTGATCAGGGCAGCAATCTGATCATCAGCTCCACGTACTGAAGACTTCATAGGCACCCACACTGATAGCTGGTAACCAGAAAGATATGATATTCTCCTGCCACCTTTTATTCCCTACCCTCCTGGTAACCAGAGGTGTGTCATGCCTCATCCTCACTCACCTTTTGGACCAAAAGGAATTCCATCCCGGACCAGGTGCCCTGCCTCTAGCTGCCTTATGGGTAGGCAGGAACTCATTATAGGACCAGGAACCCTGCTACCAGCCTTCTTTTGGGCTAGCAGGAAATTCTTCTGCAACAAGGCACCCTACAACTACCCACCTTATGAGACAATAGGAACTTCTTCCAGGACTAGGTGCCCTGCCCCTAGCTGCCTTTGGGCTGGCAGGAACTCCTTCTGGGATTAGGCACCCTGCCTTTAGCTGCCTTTTTGGGCCAGCAGGAACACCTTCTGGATCAGACTCTCTGACTCCAGCTGCCTTTCGGGTCAGCAAGTCCTTCAGGCATGAGGGACCCTGCCCCCAACTATATTTTGGACCAGTAGAAACTCCTGAGACCAGACCTGCCATTAAGAAATCCTTTAGGAATCAGGAGTGCTGCCCCCCACTGCCAGTTCAGCTATCAGGAACACCACGTAGTGCCCCTGTCCCCTCAGTTTTCTGCTTTCTTTTCTTTTCTTTCCCCTACCTGTTTTGTTGTTGTTATTGTTTATTTTCTTTTTACTTTTTCCATTTTTCTTTTTTCCTTTTTTTCATTTTTCACATCACTCATTTTTCTTTTTTTGCAATTTTCTTTACTATTCTCCTGCTCTTGCTCTCTTCTTTTCCCTCCCTTCACAGATTTTGGGATTTTTTTTTTTTCTCTTTGTGCTTCCCTTTTTTTTTTTTTCCTAACTTTTTTTCTCTTTTCATTCACACTTTTTTTCTTTTTATACTTGTTGATGGTTGTTTTCCTCTTGCTTTTACTCTATGTCTTTTCTTTTATTTATTATTTCTTTTTTCTTGTGATGTTTGTAATTTATGTTCTTTTGTTTTTATTTTGTTGCTGTTATTGTTTTGTCCCAACTGACAGGAGTCAGCAACCATGCCCATGTGACCCAACATCTGCACCTCCTACAGCCCTAGCCACTGAGTGAGAGCCACCATCTCCTTCTGCACCAACCTGCCCTCAACCACACTACATAAACAACAAACAGAGAACTGTGAACACGTTCTCATCCTCTATCATACTCACCAGGAGACAAAAGGTAAGCACCTAAGAGTTGCCAAACTATCAAACAGAGTAACCCACTCACTTGGATATAACAAAACAAAATACAGGGGAAAAAAAAAACTTGAGTGAAACACACTAACATGCAATCACCAATTTACAAATACAGCAACATCACAATGTCTCAAACACAATAGATGATCTTAGTCCTCACAAAGAAGCAAGATAAAGTAATACAAACAAGGGACCAAATATAGAGCCAGAAAACTTCCCTGAGGAAGAAATGGCATCAAAATTACCTAATAAGGAATGCAAAGCAATTAAATTTAGATACTTCCAATGGATCAAGGGACAAAACAAGGTAAAAAGTGACAAAATCAGGGAAAACACAGACAAAACTCAAGAAGAATTCAGGAAAAAAATACAAGAACAAACTGATTGAATAAACTAAAGATTAGAAACAGTAAAAAATAAAAATGCAGAAACAGCAAATAGAAATCTAGAAAATTAATACTAAGATTTCAGAAACAGAGAACACATTAAAAGAGTACTACTATTGAACCAGTGGAATAGAGAATTAGTGAGATTGGAGACAAATCTTTCAGTACTACCTTGTTAGAGGAATGATTAGAAAAAAGTAAAAAGAAAGAAAGCTCTAGATTTTTGTGAGATACCATTAAGGAAAGTAACATACACATGATTGGAATTCCAGGACCAAAGAGATTAAAAAAAAAAAAAAAGAAAAGAAAAGAAAGATAAAACTATTGAAGATTCGTTGTAACAAAACTTCCCTAATACATTGAAAGATAAGAAGAAATGCATCCAAATGTTCCAAGAACCCCAAAAAGTATAGCCTCCAAGAGAAAATCACTATGCTATGTCATAATCAAACTTGCTGAAACCAAAGACAAAGAACAAATTCTGGAAGCAGCATAGGAAAAATGAAAAGTTACATACAAAGGGTAATCAATAAGACTAAACTCTGATTTCTTAGCAGAAACCATGCAGGTGAAAAGGCAATGGGGTGATGAATACAAAACCTTGAAAGAAAAAATGTTGCCAACCACAAATTATATATCTAGCAAAATTGTCCCTCAAATGTGATGGTGAAATTAGGACATTTCCAGACAAAGCAAAATTAAGGGGATTTGTGAAAATCAGACCAATCTTACAAGAGATCCTAAAAGGAGTCCTTAGGACAGATAACCAACAGCAGACAACTGGCTGAGACTAACACACATGACATATGTCACGCAGAAACCAACCAAGATATAGAAGTACTGAACATAGAATAAACCTATAAGACTGAAAACAAGTAACTAGGGACCTCAATTTGTAAATGTGGACAACTACACAGCAAAAAGAGGGAATAAATAATGTAATCACAAAACTTGCAAATGGAGAGGAAGGCCAGACAATTTCAAGATAGAAAGAACTGCTTTAAACTTGGGAAGAAAATAAATGATGTAATAACCTCAAGGAAAATTAATAAATAAACTTTCTTATCTAAGTAAAAAAAAAAAAAAATAGGAAAGTCATAAATATTTAGCAAATGCTAGAAGAGCAATGAAGAAAATGATAAGAAAATCCATAAACAAAATCAGCTCAGCACAGAAAATTATATGGAACAAAGAAATTAGCAGCATCACACACACACACACAAAAAAAAAACACCTAAACTGAATGACATCAATAAATTCATACTTACACTGAATGTAAATGGATTGAATACATCAATTAAGGAACAGAGAGCTGCAGATAAGAAAACATGACCGACCAATAAGCTGTCTATAAGAGACTCACTTTAGACACAGGATAAAAATTGACTGAAAGCATTCCCCTTACAAATGGGTACCAGACAAGGATGCCCTTTATCACCACTCTTATTCAGTATTGTATTGGAAATCCTAACCAGAGCAATCAAGAAAGGAAAGTAAAAGGCATCTAAATTGGCAACAAGGAGTAAAACTATCTCTAGTTGCAGATGATATGATCCTATACATAGAAAATCTCAAAGATTCAACAAGAAAATTACTGGAACTAATTGAAAGTTTCATCAGAGTGGCAGGATACAAAATCAACATACAAAATTCAGTTGGATTCCTTTACACTAACAAAGATAACTCTGAAGAGGAAATCAAGAAAACAATACCATTTACAATAACCACCCAAAAAAGATAAAGTACTTAAGAGTAAATCTAACCAGAGACACAGAAGACCTATACAAAGAAAGCTACAAGACACTACTACAAAGAACCAAAAGAGACCTACATAAATGGAAGAACATACCATGCTCATGGGTAGGGAGACTAACATGGGACAATGTCGATACTATCCAAAGCAAACTACAGATATAATAAAAATCCTCAACCAGTTTCCAGCATCATTCTTTAAATAGATGGAAAAATTAATCACCAACTTTACGTGGAAAAGAAAGAGATCTCAGATAAGTAAAGCACTACTAAAGAAGAACAATGTAGGAGGTCTCACACTCTCCAAACTCAAACCCTACTGCATAGCCATAGCAGCTAAAACAGCCTAGTGATGGTACAACACATAGACCAATGGAACAGAATTGAGAACCAAGAAGTAAATGTATCTGCCTGTGGACAGTTGATCTTTAACAAAGAGCCAAAACACATTAAACAGGGAAGAGATAATGTCTTTAACAAATGGTGCTGGCAAAACTAGATAACCATTTGCAGAAAAATGTAACAAGACTTATACCTCACACCATATGCAAAAACAAACTCAAGTTGGATCAAAGGCCTGAACATAAAATCTAAAACTATAAAGATATCGAAGAAAAAATAGGGACAAACTTAGTGGCCCTAATACATGGCATAAATACACTATCAAACATAACTAAAAATTCACAAATATGACAATACAAAAATAGACGACTGGGACCTCCTACAAATTAGACACTTACACATATCAAAAGATTTCACCTAAAGACTGAAAAGAGAACCCAGAAACTGGGAGGGGGGAACTTTTGGCAACTATATATCTGACAAGGGGCTAATCACTAAAATTTGTAGAGAACTTCAACACCTCAGCAATAAAAAGACATATAATGCAATGAAAAAATGGGCAAGAACATGAACAGACACTTCACCAAAGATATTCAGACAGCTAGCAAACACGTTAAGAAATTCTCACAATCGATAGCCATTAGAGAGATGCAAATCAAAACAATGAGACATCATCTCACCCCAGCATTATTACCAAAGTTCAAAATAGTAGAAAGCAATAGATGCTGGACAGGGTGTGGAGACACTGGAATCCTCATACACTGCTGGTGAGACTGTAAAATGGTGCAACCACTGTGGAAAAAGGGTATGGCACTTCCATAAAAAGCTGGAAATAGAAATACCTCATGATTCAGCAATCCCACCACTAGGTATATTTATACTTATACTACAGAAATAAGGGTTGTGATATGTACAGATAAATGCACACCCATGTTCATCATGACAGCAGTTTGGTTTTGGTTTTTTATGTTCATCGCAGCACTATTCACAATAGCAAAGAAGAGGGAAACAACCTAAATGTCCATCAATGAATGAATGGATAAACAAACTATGGTGCATACATACAATGGAATACTACACAAAATCAAAGAAAAATTATAAATCTGCAAAACATCTCCTAACATGGATGAATCTAGAGGACATTATGCTGAGTGAAATTAGTCAATCACAAAAGGGCAAATATAGCATGAAACCACTATTGTAAAAGTCAAGAAAAGGTTTTCACACCAAAGGAAATATTATTTATTAGTTAGCAGGGGTGGGAGGGAAAGGAAAACTAAACCACTAACTAGAAGGTAGATATCTATTAACTTGGGAGAAATGGAAGGCAATATACAGTAAAGAGGAAGTCAGCACAAAATGATCAGGGAAATGAAGACTCTGGGCAGAGCACAAAACTGAAAAGCAACAGAGGTAAATACTAATTCATACACAATCCTGCAATATCAGTAATAATCAACAATCTAAAAGTGGATACATAGATAGACGTGCAAAGTGAACAGGTGTCAGAAATAGGGTGGAACTACATCCTTGAATATGTATGCATAGGTTTGACAGAGAATATTTCTACACATGTATTTAAATATGCTGTAAATAAATCCATGTATATAGCAGAGCATACAGGAGCAAAATTATGAAAACTTCTTAAAGGAGTGAGTCACTGGGCCTGGGGACTCAGTGCCAGTCTCAGGGAACAGCAATATCAATTGGCAAAACATAGTCCACGAAGACTGTTCTACACCCTATTTTGGTGAGTACTGGGGTCTTCAAAGCTTGCAAGTGGCCATCTAAAGTGTAGCTACTGGTTTCTCCCCATCCAGAGCAAAGAGTGAAGAAAATAAAAGACAAATGGAAACAATTAGTCAAAGGACTAATGGACCATGCAAACCTCTTTTCACAACCCTGAGACCAGAACCAGATAGTGTTCGGCTGCCACTATCAACTGCTCTGAAATAGGTCACATTACGGTTTCCTGGATGGAATGGCAGAAAATGTGGGACAAAATTCAAAATTATATAACTGACTAGGCTTACTGGTTGGAGAGAGACTGGTGGAACCACTTAGACTGTGGTCCTTGGTCACCCTTCAGACCAGTAACTAAACTCACTACCATAGCTGAACTTTCAGTCAAATAATCAACAGGTCCATAAGGTGAACAGTAATTTTAGGAAGGTATACACTTTTAAAACAATCAACCATCTAAAATCAAAAGGGCAGCATTTGCCAAGGGACAAAGTTTAGCAGGCAGGAAGGGTTAGAAGAAAAGGAAGAATGGAAATGAGAAACACAGAGACCATATGGGAGGAATGATGTTACATTTAGGAGATTGCAATCAATGACGTAAAACAAAATACGTGTGAGTTGTTGAATGGAAAATTGATCTGCTCTATAAACTTTCACCCAAATCACAATTAAATTTAAAAAAAAAAAAAGATAAAATAAAACAACCTATTGCATTGAACAAATCTGATGCAAAAGATCCCTTTAAAGTTTTTAAAACAAAGGCATCCCTTCAATGACTAAGGTGTGCCTGACCCAAGTCATTGTCATTTCAATCACCTTACAGGCATATGAGAGCTAGACCATGAAAAAGAAGACAGAAGAAGAATTGATACATTTGTACTGTGGTGTTGGCAAAAAAAATATTGAGTATACCATGGACTGCCAGAAGAACAAATAGTCTTAGAAGAAATACAAACAGAATGCTCCTTAAAAGAGAGGAAGGCAAAGAACTAGATGGTGTCCGGCTACCAATGCCAACTACTTGGGAAAGGGTCAACTGGAGATCCTGGGTAGATTGGGAGAAAAAGTGTGGAATAAAATCCAAAAAATACAGTAAGGACCAGAATGGTTGGATGGACTCTGGTGGGACCCCCAATACTATGACCCTGGGATACACTTCAGATCTAGAATAAAACTCACTACCAGGGGCCAGCTCTTAGCCCAATAGTAAATAAGATGTACATGCAGACCACTCAAAGCAGAGTGTCTCACCCATGGACACTATGGAGATGCGTCTCTTGGAGCAATTGACCACAGGGCACCTGAGGGGCAACATTCATAAGGGGGAAATGCAGGACACACAGGAGTGCAAAACCATGAGGGGCATGGGTTGAGGGGGGATTCTGGGCAGGGAGGGGAGAAGAGTGGGTTAGGGTTGGGAATGGAATTGGAGGGTGAAACCAAATGTTTATGAAATGTTGAATGTAAAACAAACTCTGCTCTGTAAACTTGCACCTAAAGCACACACACACACAAAAAAAAATTGTCATTTTGGAGAGAGGAAGGTGAGACTTCAACTTACTTAGTTTGAACACATCATCAGAAAAGACCAATCACTAGAATAGGACATCATGGTTGGTAAAATAGAGGGTCAGTGAAAATGAGGAAATTCCTCAGTGAGGTGGATTGACACAGTAGTCATGACAATGGACTCAAACATTCCAATGATATAAAGATGGCATATGACTGGCCAAGGTTTTGCCTTTTTATACATAAGGTTGTCATGAGTCAGAGCTGACTTGACAGTATCTAATAACAACAATGACTGGGTTTAAGGAAAATGTTTGGAATTTGGGCTCTAAAAAATAAAGTTTGTAATTCGCTTCAAATTTCAAAGTCTTATTGTGATCCCCAAAATGTTACTATTGAAGTATATCCTTTTTGTTGTTGCTTATCTGCATTTTGTTTTTCTAAATGTTGGGTTATAAGGGCTGCTTGGATCAACACAAATGGTTAAGCTCTTGAAAGTTTGTGGTTAAAACCCACCTGAGCTGCCTCAGAAGACAGGCCTGGTGATCTGCTTCCAACGCAGCACAGTTCTATTCTGAAACACATGGGTCAACATGGGTCAGAATCGACTCAAAAGCAACTTTGTTTTCTTTTTTTTTGTTTAAGTTCTAAACCAAACTCACTGCTGTCAGTCGGATCCTACTCATAGCCACCCCTCCTCGGGTTTCCAAGGCGGTATCACTACAGAAGTAGATTGCCCAATCTTCCTTCTGAGGAGTGGCTAGTGGATTTGAACTGCCAGCCTTCTGATTATCGATCAAAGGCCTTAAGCACTACTTCAAGGTAACTTTTGTTATTTCCATGATAATAGCAAAGTTATGTAGTGAGTATCCCCAATAATGGCTTCCAATTTCAGTTTGGAAGGTTATATATAGATTTAAGACTTCACCTTAATTTTGCTTAAAATATTCGTTCAATAAGCTATGTGCAAAAAATGAAGGGAGAATGATGCATAGTTGAATAAAAGTGTAGGATTTTTGAATTTCCCATTTATAGATTCTCTTCCAGAAAGCTTTTCAATTGACTAGGAAGAAATAGTTTATTCCTAATGCAAAGGGATTGACTTGGTTATGGAACAAAACTTTATGAGATTCTAATCAGTACAATCATAATTGTTCATAGTAAGTTTCTTTCAGGACTAAGTAAGGTAGAATATTATCAGTATCTTGCCTTTTCTCTTTGCCATAATTTTTTTTTACAGAGAAATTCAATACTTAGGAAAAATAATTTTTTTAAGAAAACTGAAAAGAATTCTCTGTTTTACTAGTTACAGTTTAAATTAACCAATTATAATTACCCCTTTGTTAATATTTTAGCTATACTATAGTGGTCTTATTCATAAGGTTTTCAGTGCGCAGTTTTTTCAAAAGTGCATGGCCCCATCCTTCTTTATAGTCTATCTTAGTCTGGAAGCTCCTCTGAAAACTGTCCACCCTGGGTAACCCTGATAGTATTTAAAATACTGGTGGCATAGCTTCCAGCCTCATAGCAACACACAAGCCACTACAGTATGACAAACTCATAGATGAATGGTTCATAAAACCTTATGAATAGCAGTGAAATACTATCTTATATATTACTGGAGAACTTTATGAATAGCCCTGAAACATTGCCCAATACAGTGTCAGAATATGAGCCCCTCAGGTTGGAAGACACTCAAAATTGGGAAAGAGATGCTTCCCAGAGTAGAGTCAACCTTAGTGACGTGGATGAAGTAAAATTTTCAGGACCTTCATTTGACTCAAAATAGAAAGGAACAGCTATAAATATTCATTAATAATCAGAACATGGAATGTATGAAGTAAAATATAAGAAAAGTGAAAGTTGTCCAAATGAAGTTGTACAGATATCCTAGGCATTAGTAAGCTGAGATGGACTGGTATTGGCCATTTTGAATTAAAAATTCATATGCTCTTCCACACTGGGAATGACAAATTGAAGCGGAATGGCATCACACGATCTATACTAAATTATAATGCTGTCAGTGATAGGATAATATCTCTACACTTAAAGTAAAGACCAGTTGCTTGAATAATTTCTTTTAGAAGGATCAAAACAAGGCTGGTCCCGATAAGGGAGAAGTTAAACATGTCCCAAATGTCCAATTTTTCCAAGCTGCAGTATCATTCCATCATCTCTAACATCAACTTTTCCTCCTCTCCTTGGAACTCTCCCTCCTGTCACAGGGTTCGTATTTCACTGTAACATCTCACAGAACTCACAAACTGTCAAGGGAATGGTTCATGTGGTGGTAGAGGCTGGGAGACTGGCAAGTCTCAAGTCTGTGAGTAGGTCTGGAGGATCCACCCCATTTATGTGGTTGCAGGGGCTGGCAAACCCAAATCAGTGGTGAGATCACCAGCTGCTGTCTCAAGTCCAGGCATGAGATGATGATGAACCAAAAGCAAGACTGGAGCAAGACAGTGAACTTTCACTGAACATTCACATTCAAAGAAACTAAGGCTGGTGACCTGAGTCACATCCTCACATCCTCCAGCAAGACAGAACTCAAGATACATCCCATTCTAACCAGGCATGAAAACACTAAAAAACCCACTGCCATCAAGTCAATTCCAACTCATAGTAAGCCCCATTGGGTTTCTGAAGTGGTAAATCTTCATGGAAATAGATTGCCTTTCTTCCTTCCACGGAATGGCTGGTGGATTTGAGCTGCAAACCCTCCAGTTAGCAGTCAATTGCCTTAGGCATTGCACCACTAGAACTCCTTGAGCAGGCAAAGAGACTAGGGTTTGCAATACATCACAAAATGGAGGACTATGGCAAGAAGCCACCATTTATCTGTCAGTTTGTTTTACTGCGGTGGCTTGCATGTTACTGTGAGGCTGGAAGCTGTGCCACCAGTATTTCAAATACCAACAGGGTCCCCCATGGTGAACAGGTTTTAGCAGAGCTTCCAGAATAAGACAGACTCCAAATGAGGAAGAGGCCTTCCACTTCTCAAAGAATGGGCCAGTGAAAACCTTATGGATAGCAGTGAAACACTCAGATATATTACTAGAAAGCTTAATGAATAGCCCAGAAACATTGTGTGATATAGTGTGAGAAGATGAGCTCCCTAGGTCAGAAGGCACCCAAAATACAACTGGGGAAGAGTAGCTTTAATGATGTGGATGGAGTAAATCTTTTGGGACCTCCATTAGCTGACGTGGCACAACTCAAAATGGGAAGAAACAGCTGAAACATTTGTTAATAATTGGAACATGGAATGTACAAAATAGGAATCTAAGAAAATTGGAAATTGTCAAAAATGAAATGGAACATATAAAGATTGATATCTTAGGCATTAGTGAGCTGAAATGGACTGGTTTGGGCCATTTTGAATCAAACAAACCATATAATCTACTATGCTGGGAATGACAAATTGAAGAATGACGTGACATTCGTTGTCATAAAAAATTTTCAAAATCTATCCTGAAGTGCAATGCTGTCAGTGATAGGATAATATCTATACACCTTCAAGGAAGACCAGGAGCTCTGGTAGCATAGTGCCCAAGGTACTTGACTGCTAACCAAAAGGCTGGTGGTTCAAACCCACCAACCACTCCTTGGAAGGAAGGTTGGGCAAGCTACTTCCGTAGTAATACTGCCTTGTAATCCCAAGGAGGAGTTGCTATGATTTGGAACTGACTCAACGGCACATAACAACAACAACAACAA
>NW_006921990.1:1245297-1255100 GCF_000298275.1 Orycteropus afer afer
AACAACAACAACAACTGCTGATTGAAATGTGGAAGCTGGAAACAGAATCATCAGCAATTGGAAAATATGGTCGTGGTGACAGAAATGACGCTGGAGATCGCATGATAGAATTTTGGAAGATCAACAACTTATTCATTGCAAATACCTTTTCAACAACACAAACGGCAGCTATACATATGGACCTAACCAGAAAGAATAAACAGAAATCAGATCAACTACACGTGTGGAAAAAGGCAATGGAGAAGATCAATATCATCAGTGAAAACAAGGCCAGGAGCTGACTGTGGAACAGACCATCAATTGCTCATATTCAAGTTCAAGTTGAAGCTAAAGAAAATTGAAATAAGTCCATGAGAGCCAAAATATGACCTTGATTATATCCCATCAGAATTTAGAGACCATCTGAAGAACAGATTTGACACAGTGAACACCAGTGATCAAAGACAAGACAAGACAAAGACATTAAGAACATCACACATGAAGAAAGCAAAAGGTCATTGTGGTAGTTAAGGTTATGTGCCTGCTTGGCTGGGCCTGGTTTTGAGTGACTGGGCAGCAGGATATAGTTATTCTCCATGATGAGATTGCTAATCAACTCCATAGTGGAATCTACTGGGGCAGCTGAGTGGCTGCCTTAGGGATGTGGTCTGCTTTCAGTATATAAGAAGTTTGGAGAAAGGTCTCTGCAGCTTGTTGGCACACTTGGACCCTGAATGTAGCTGAGTCTTCATCTCAGTGACCTGCCATGTTTCCTGCCAATCTTGGGACTGTCTCTGGACTTGAAGTAGTAGCCTGCCATGTTGTTTGGTAATCATAGGACTGTGCCATTTTATTTGTCAGCCTTGGGTTTGTCAGCCTCAGCAACGTGCAGCTGCCTGACGTAAGAGAGGCAGGCCTCCTGTTTCTGTGGGCTGTGAGCAAGAGGCAGAGCTAAAGCCCAAGGTTGAGGGGCCCCTAGAGCTTGGCACTTTGAACTTGGACTTCTAGCCTCCTAAAGTATAAAAAATAAACTCCTGTTTGTTTAAAGCCACCCATTTGTGGTATGTTCTGTTAGAATAGCACAAAGTAACCAAAACAGTCATCAAAATAGGAAAGGAAGAAAAGGTCAAAATGGATGTCAGAAGAGACTCTGAAACATGCTCTTGAATGGAGAGTGGCTAAAGCAAATGGGAGAAATGGTGAAGTAAAAGAACTGAACAGAAGATTTCAAAGGGCAGCTTGAGAAGACAAAGTAAAGTATTATAATGGAATGTGCAAATATCTGGAGTTAGAAGACCAAAAGGAAAGAACATGCTCGCATTTCCCAAACTCGAGTTGCGATACTGAAGGATTCTGTGGGCAAAATATTGCATGATGTGGGAAGCATCAAAAGAAGATGAAAGGGATACACAGTCACTGCATCAAAAAGAATTTGCCGATGTTCAACCATTTCAGAAAGTAGCATATGATCGAGAAATCATGGTACTAAAGGAAGAAATCTAAGCTGCACTGAAGGAATTGTTGAAAAATAAGGCTCCAGGAATTGACGGAATATTCATAGAGATGTTTCAACAAATGGGATGCAACACTGGAAGACCTCACTCATTCATGCTGAGAAATTTAGAACACAGGTATTGGCCAACTGACAGGAAGAGATCCATATTTGTGCCCCTTCCAAAAAAGGTCCTCCCACAGAGTGTGGAAATTTTTGAACAATGTCATTTGAACAATTCAGAACAATATCACAGGCAAGTAAAATTTTGCTAATAATATATTTTAAATGGTTGCAGCAGTATATCAACAGAGAACTGTCAAAAATTCAACCAGTTTTAGAAAAGGTTGTGGAATGCACAATATCACTGCTGATGTCAGATCTTGGCTGAAAGTAAAGAATACCACGAAGATGTTTACCTGTATTTTATTGACTATGCAAAGCCATTGACTGTATGGATCATAACAAATTATGGATAACATTACAAAGAATGGGAATTCCAGAATACTTAATTGTTATCTTAAGGAATTTGTACATAGAGCAAGATCTATTCATTCAAGCAGAATAAGGGCATGCTGCATGGTTTAAAATCAGGAAAGGTGTGTGTCAGGGCTATATCTTTTCACCATACTTATTCAATATCTATGCTGAGCAAATAATCTGAGAAGCTGGACTATGTGAAAATTGACATAACATCAGGATTAGAAGGAGACTCCTTAACAGCCTGCAATATGCTTTGGTCATATTATCAGAAGGGACAATTCTCTAGAGAAAGATATCATACATGGTAAAGTAGTAAACCCAGTCTGTATCAGGGATGTTATCCCAGCACACCCAAACACTACTTGCTATTGAATTCTCCATGAGGTTTTCACTGGCTGATTTTTCCAAAGCAGATCAACAGGACTTTCTACCAAGGCAAATGTGGGTAGACTCAAGTTTCCAACTTTTCAGTTAGCATCCACGTGTGTTAATCATTTGAACAACCCAGAGGTTCTATCCTAGCACACACCCTGTAAATCTACCCTATCTGATCCATTACAACAGACTCCCAACAATCATTTTTCTACTGTGTAGTCATGGCCTCAGGTCACAGTTGAATAAACTAAAGACAAAATCCTAACAAATGATGTGGGCAACTCATACTTTTCCCCAGAAGTTTGGAAATAAATTTAGAGAGAGGGAGTCGTTCCCTCATCAAGAAAGAGGTGGGAATCATATTTGATGAAGCCTTAATGACTTCCTTCCTTTAACTACTTTCTGAAGCCATGACCTCACAGTTGTTTACCAACCAGGCACCAGTGGATATTACCAGCAATATAAATCAGTCCTTCTCCTATGAGGAGGAACATGTTACAACAATAGAGAGAAGACCTGAAATTGTTTACTCCAATATTGCTCCCTGCTGAAAAGTAAAATAGAAGGCATTGCACCTCATAAAAGTATAAGGAACTTGGTATATACACAAAATGGAAAACTACTAAGCCATAAAGAGAAATGAGGCCGTGATGCTTGGCACAACATGGGTGAAACCTTGAAAACGTCGTGCTGAACAAAATAAGTCAATCACAGAATGACAAATACTGTACAACCTCATTTATATGTGATAAGCAAATACATGGAAGCCAAAGATTATTAATGGTTTACCAGGGTAGGTGGTTGGTGTTAGGTGCCATTGAGTCACTGCTGACTCATAGCGACCTTATGCACAACAGAATGAAAAGAATGAAACACTGCACGGTCCTGTGCCAGCATGACAATCCCTGCTACACCTGAGCCCATCATTGCAGCCACTGTACCCATCCATGTTGATGAGGGCCTTCCCCTTTTTTAAGATAAATTTCTATTGGGTAAAGCTTCCCACTTGTGCTATTTCTGTTATAGCAATACTAGATAACTAAGACAGATGGCATATGTTTTGTTCTGTATATTTTTAAAAACATGGGAGGAACTATGCAGCAGCCATGTGTTTTACCATGAAAGCTGAGGAACAGAGGAAACCAATGCTGAAAAGAATGAAGCAGATGACTCAAGAAAGAAAGAAAAAGAGAGAACACAACTTCTTTAGGTTCTGGTGACTTTCAGTTCCTTTCTAGGTCCAGCATGTAACACATTTTGTACAATAAACCAAAAAAAAAAAAAACTCACAATGGCACTCTATAAATGTTAACCATTATTATATTTTTTTATTAATGGCAGCATAATATTTCAAAGATTTGAGTCTTGATTTATTTAACCATTCTTCTACTATTGAACATTTAGCCTCCAGTTAGTTCTCCTTGTGCAAATGCTGCCCTTCTGGTCTCCCATGGTTGACTCTTCTAAGGAGTGCATCTTCCTGGTGTAATTGTTCAGCTCGTAGGCCTGTGTGCTGTTTGGTTGAGAGATGAGCCATAGAAGGAGCCAAATTCCAGGCCCAAAAGGTGACTCAGGGCCATAGTCTCAGGGATTTCACCAGTCTTTGTTCCACCAGTAATCCTTGTATTTTTTACATACACATTTTGCTTTGTGACATTGATTGCAGTCCCCATAATGTAATAGCACTCTTCCCCCTTCCTCCCTGTGTTCCCATTTCCATCCTTCCTTCTTTCCTTTCCCTTCCTGCCTTCTGAAATTTATCCCTGGGCAATTGCTGTCCTTTTAATTTCCAATGGTTGATTGTTCTAAAGAGGTGCATGAAGTTTTTTATGGGTTCTTGTTACACATCATCAGTGGCTCTTTGAAGTAATTGAATCTACCTACAATACAAGAGTGTGTGTTTCTCAATTTTTAACAGCAATTTCTTTTGACCTTTAATATATGTAAATATTTCAAATCGTTCAATTGTTCTGAAAAAGAAAGAAAAATCTGAACACAATCATCCAATTTTGGGTATTGTAAAGAAAACCAATGTGTTCCTTATAAGCATGCAGTGCTTTTGAAGCTCTTCTGGAGTTGTGGCCAGCATCTCTAGAACTGAAACCTGGCATGGCTGCTTTTCTGAAGTACACACTCAAATTTATTTCAGGTGTGAGGGATCCCACTTTCTAACCATTTGTTTCATTAAAACCTAGACCAGTGCTGCATATAGAAGAATTGGATTCCCCATATTAGTATTCTGCATAACCTTTTTTCTAACTGACTCAACCAAAGACAAGGTAACTTCTCAGACACAGCCCATAGTTCACGGGAGTTTTCTGCTCCATCATTGAACCATTCACTTTGTATTTTCACAGTCATGTTGTTCATTCCATTCCCTTCCCACATGCCTTATATATAATCACTTGAAGAGGCACAGTTTGATAAGAAATCATGTTCCTCTGTGGGTCAATATAGCTTTGTCAAGACACACCATTTTCAGATCTTCTCTGTTAGAAAATGCAGAGTTATGAACAGTTTTGCGAATGTAGTTTATATCCACACACGTGAATCTAGAGAATCACTAGCGAGTTGCACAGTGAAGATTTGTGGGAGTTTATTCCAGTTCTTTCTTTGAAATACCTCGGCATTACCTTCCTAAAACTCAGAACTACTGACTGTGTCACAGGGTAGGCTCATGCCATCCCGTGCTAAATGACAATAGCTATGACAATAAAAATATTTACTTATCCCTAGTAATGTACCACTCTCTGTTATAATCATGTTTCGTGTATTAATTCAATTAACTCTCTCTAAACCTATGGGCAGAGAATTATTATTATCCCATTTTACAAATAAAGAACCTGAAGAACTGACAGTTTTATGCAGAGCCACATAACAAGAGACAGAGCTGTGATTCAAAGATAGCCCTCTGTGATTCCATAGATCAAGCTTGGATGACTGTATCATGGATAAGAGATAAACAATGCAGCCAAATTTTCTTCAGTGACATTTTAAAGATATGTACACATAGACACATATAAAAACCTAAAAAAAAACACATATCACACCAAAAGGGCCAAAACACAAAAACCTTTTTTTTTTCCCCACACTAAGTGCTAAAAACTTATTTTAAGTTTCAATGATTTGTTTTAAAGATCAGTCATATACTTTATAATTCTTAGATGGAGTCACATCCATTATTAGTTCTTGTCTTCCTGGACTAAAGCATCCTCATTTGCTAATACACCCTGCACAGTGGCTCTATTATCTCTTTTCCATGTAATTGTTGTACTTTCCCCAACACCTTGATGTACTTTTTCTTAAGATATGTTGACCAGAGCCAGAAAGTGTTTACACATGTAGACCAAACAGAGTTTTGTGGAAGTGCAAGGGAGTTTCATTTTGATTTTACTATCCTGCTAATGATGAATCTTCTGAACCTTTTTAACAATGGAGACCCATAAGGGCTCTTCTTGGAACTCTCTGTCTCCAGGGTCATAATGAAATGTTGAAAAGTGTGGCGGAGTGGAAAGAGCCCTAAGCTATGGATAGGTAGCTCAGATCAAATCCCTTACTTTGCCAATTTACAGAAGTCTGATTGTGGGAAATCTATTAAAATCCCAACTTCCTAATGCATAAAATGAGAAAATTGATGAGCAACTCTATCATGGTGGTTAAGAGCATGGGTACAAAAGCCAAACCGCCTGGTTCAAAATTGAGCTCAATCTTTATGGGTGTTACCTTGGGCAGCTTCATCCCTTTGTATCATAGCTTTCTTATCCAGAAAATGACATTTATAACAGTAATATGTACTTCAAAAATCAAATACTTTTTATAAGCATCAAATGAGTTAATAAATGTACATCACTTAGAAGATTGCTTGGCATAATAAGTATTTGTTATTGTTGCAACTAATAACAATATTGTTACATCACAAGGCTATAGGGAAGATTAAGGAGATCACATGAATGTGAAGTGCCTGAACTATTAGAAAGCACTTGATGTTTAAGTTTTCATCAGGTCATCTGTGACTTATAATGATCAGATGCACAACAGAAAAAATTGCTGCCCATTTGTGTACCATCTTCACAATTGTTCTTTGCTCAAATTGACTGTTGTGGCCGCTGTGTATTTTGAGTGTCTTCCAACCTAGGGAGCTCACTTTCCAGCACTATATTGGACAATATTTTGTAGTGATCAATATCGTTTCATTGACTAATTCTTGCAAATAGATCACCAGGCCTTCTTTCCCAGTCTGTCTTGTCTAGAAGCTCTACTGAAATCTGTCCACCATGGTGAATGTTCTGGTTACCTCATGCTGCTCTGACAAGAATATGCCACAAATGGGATGGCCTTAACAAACAGTTTATTCTCTTACAATTTGGAGGCTTTAAGTCTGAGTTCAAAGTACCAGGCTCTAGAGACTGGTTGAAAGCCCCTCAGCTTTGGGCTTCAGCTCTGCCTCTTGCTCCCTGCCCACTGAAGCTAGAGGCTTTTCTTCACTCAGACAGCTGCTGGCTGCTGAGGCTGCCAAGCCCAAGGTTGACAAGTAAAAAGGCACAGTCCCAATGTTACCAAATCACATGGCAGGCCATTCATTCAAGTCTATTGTAAGTCCCCAGGTCGGCAGAGCATGGCAGGCTGCTGAACGACACGGCTACATGCAGGGTCCAAGCATGCCATAAGCAAGAGACTATCCCCAAGACTTCTCCTTATATACAGGAAGCAGACCACATCCCAAAGGCAGCTACTCAGTTGCTTGTGATAGATCCCACCATGGAGTTGATTGTCAGTCTCATCATGGGTAATAACTACCACCAGATGCCCAGCCACTCAACCAGGCCCAGCCAAGTTGACATACAAATTTAACTTCCACAGTGACATTGATGGTATTTGAAATACTAGTGGAATTACTTTTAACACCTTTGCAACATACAAGCCACACAGTACACCACAATGATGGATGGGTGGTGAGGTGAGAACTTACACCTACCTATACAACCACTTGTTTGTCAGTTCTTCCAACTGGTGGCTTGCATGTTGCTGTGGTGCTAGAAGTTATGCCACCAGTGTTTCAAATACCAGGGTCATCTATGGTGAACAGGTTTTCAGTAGAGTTTATAGAGTAAGACAGATTAGGAAGGACCTGGTGATCAGTCAAAAACTTCTGAATAGCAGCAGAATATTGTCTGATATAGTGCCACAAGACAAGTCCCTCAGATTGGAAGTCACTCAAAATATGACTGGGAAAGTGCTGCCTCCTCAAAGTAAAGTCAACCTTAATTATGTCCACAGAGTAAGGTTTCATGATCTTCATTTGTTGACGTAGAATGACTCAAATAGAGAAGAAACAGCTGCAAACATTCATTAATAATTGGAACATACAAAGTACATATTATGAATCTAGGAAAATTAGAAGTCATCAAAAATGAAAAAATTTTGAAGATCAATAATCTAGGCATTACTGAGCTGAAGTGGACTGATATTGACCATTTTGAATCAGACAAATATATGATCTACTGTGCTGGAAATGACAAAATGAAGAGGAAGGGCATCTCATTTATCTTTAAAAAGAACATTTCTAGATCTACCCCAAAGTAAAACATGGTCAGTGATAGGATAACATTCATAGGCCTACAAAGAACCAGTTAATACCACTAATATTCAAATTTATGCACCAACTACCAATTACAAAGATGAAGAAATTTAAGATTTTTACTAATGTGAAAGTTTGGAACAAAGAAGAAGGAATGGCAGCTGGAAAATGGGGCCTTGGTGTCAGGAAAAATGCCAGAGATCATATGATAGAATTTTGCAAAATCAAAAACTTATTCACCACAAATACCTTTCTTCAACAGCATGAATTGTGACTGTACACGTGGACCTCATCAGATAGAATACATAGGAATCAAATTGATTGCATCTGTGGAAAGATACAATGGAAAAGTTTAACATCATAAGTCAGAAAAAGGCCAGGGGCTGACAGGAACAAGCCATCAATTGCTCATATGCAAGTTCAAGTTGAAACTGAAGAAAATTAAAAACAAGTTCACAAGAGCCGAACTTCAATATATCCCATCTGAATTTAAAGACCTTCTCAAGAATCTATTTTACACAATGAACACTAATGACAGGAGACCAGACGAGTTGTGGGATGACATCAAGGACATCATAAATGAAGAAAGCAAAAGGTTATTAAAAATACAGGAAAGAAAGGAAAGACCAAAACTAATGTCAGAAGGAACTCTAAAACTTACTCTTGAGCATACAGTAGGTAAAGCAAATGGAAGAAATGATGAAGTAAAAGAGCTGAAGAGAGGATTTCAAAGAGTGGCTTGAGAAGACAAGTATAATGAATTGAAATGTGCTAAGACCTGATGCTGTTGTTATGTGCCTTCAAGTCGGACCCCACTCATAGCAACCCCTCCTTGGGCGTCCGAGGTGGTATCACTACGGAAGTAGATTCCCCAACCTTCCTTCCAAGGAGTGGCTGGTGGGTTTGAATCGCCAGCCTTTCAGTTATCAGTCAAGTGCCTTGGTACTAAGCTACCAGAGCTCCCTTGCTAAGAGATAAAATTAGAAAATCAAAAGGGAAGAACATGCTCAGCATTTCTCAAGTTGAAATAACAGAAGCAAAAAATCAAGCTTTGAGTTGCAGTACTGAAGGATTCTTTGGGCAAAATATTGAATGATGCAGGAAACATCAAAAGAAGATGGAAGGAATACACAGAGTCACAATATCAAAAAGAATTAGTTGATGTTCAGCTATTTCAGAAGCTAGCATATGATCAAGAACCAATGATACTGAAGGATGAAGTCCAAACTGCACTGAAGACATAGTTGAAAAATAGTGCTCCAGAAACTGATGGAATACTAATTGAGGGGTTTCTACAATCGGATGCAACACTGGAAGCACTGACTTGTCTATGCCAATAAATTTCAAAGACTGCTTCTATCTGGCCAACTGACTGGAAGAGATTCATATTTGTGCCCATTCCAAAAAAAAAAAAAAATGATCCTACAGAATGCAGAAATTATCAAACAATATCATTAGTATCACATGCAATTATCCTGAATATAATTCAAAAAATAATTGCAGTAGTGAATCAACATGGAACTGCTAGAAATTCAAAGCAGATTTGGAATAGGACATTGCTGATGTCAGATCTTGGCTGAAAGCAAAGAATAATAGAAAGATGTTTACTTGGGTTTTATTGACTATACAAAGGAATTTGAATGTGTGAATCACAACAAATTATGGATAACATTGCAAAGAATGGGAATTCTAGAACATTTATGTGTATTCATGAGGAACCTGTACATAGACCAAGAGGCAGTTGTTCCAACAGAACAAGGGAATACTGCATGTTTTAAAATCAGGAAACATGTGTGTCAGAGTTGTATCCTTTCACCCGAGCTCTGGTAGCATAGTGGCTAAAGCACTTGACTGCTAACCAGAAGGCTGGCGGTTCAAACCCACCAGCCACTCCTC
>NW_006921990.1:1255200-1256632 GCF_000298275.1 Orycteropus afer afer
AACAGATTTGACACATTGAATACCAAAGACCAGAAACCAGAGGAATTATGGGATGACATCAAGAATATTATATATGAAGAAAGCAAAGGGTCTTTAAAAAAAAAAAAAAAGACAGGAAAGGGAAAAAAGACTAAAATGTATGTCAGAAGAGAGTCTGAAACTTGTTCTTGAACAGAGAATACCTAAAGCAAATGAAAGTAATGACAACATAAAAGAGCTGAATTGATGATTTAAAAAAGCAGCTTGAGAAGACCAAGTCAATTATTGTAATGAAATGTACAAAGACCTTGAGTTAGAAAACGGAAAGGGAAGAACATGTTCTGCATTTCTCAAGCTGAAATAACTGAAGATAAAATTCAGACCTCAAGTTGCAATATTGAAAGATTCTATGGGCAATATATTGAATGATGTAAGAAACATCAAAAGAAGATGGAAGGAATACACAGAGTCACTGTACCAAAAAGAATTGATCAATGTTAATCTATTTCAGGAGGTAGCAAATGATCAAGAGCCAACGGTATTGAGGGAACAAGCCAAAGCTGCACCAAAGGAATTGGTGAAAAAGAAGGCTACAGGAATTGATGGAATACCCATTGTGATGTTTCAGCAAACAGATGCCACACTGGAGGCAATTACTCATCTATGCCAAGAGATCTGGAAGACAGCTACCTGGTCAACTGACTGGAAGAGATCCATATTTGTACCCATTACAAAGAAAGGTGGTCCAACAGAATGTGGAAATTATCAAACAATATCATTAATATCACACACAAGTAAAATCTTGCTGAAGATAATTAAAAAGCTATTGCATCAGAATATTGAAAGAGAACATCCTGAAATAAAAGTTGAATTCAGAAGAGGATGTGGAATGAGGGATATCACTGCTGATGTCAGAAGGATCTTGGCTGAAAGTATGAATGTAGGAAAATTGGAAGTTGTCAAAAATGAAATGGTACAGACAAAGGCAATATTCTAAGCATTAGTGAGCTGAAGTGGCTAGGTGTTGGCCATTTTGAATCAGACAATCATATGCTCTACTTTGCTGGAATGACAAATTGAAGAGGAATGGCATCACATGCATCATCCAAAACAAACAAACAAAAAAAAACTTAAGATCTATGCTGAGGTACAATGCTGTCAGTGATAGGATAATATCCATATGCCTACATAGAAGACCATTAATATGACTTATTCAAATTTACACACCAACTACTAAAGCCAAAGATGAAGAAATTGAAGATTTTCATCAACTTCTGCGAATCGGACTAAACATGCAATCAAGATTTATTGATAATTACTGCTGATTGAAGGAGCTCTGGTGGCGCAGTGCCTAAGGCACTTGCCTGCTAACCAGAAGGCTGGCGGTTCAAACCCACCAGCCACTCCTCGGAAGGAAGGTTGGGCAATCCTACTTCCGTAGTGATACTGCCTC
>NW_006921990.1:1261657-1263204 GCF_000298275.1 Orycteropus afer afer
GAAGGAAGGTTGGGCAATCCTACTTCCGTAGTGATACTGCCTCGGAAACCCAAGGAGGGGTCGCTATGAGTTGGGGCCGACTCGACAGCACATAACAACAACAACAACAAATTAATTGTGTATACTGAGAAAATAATCTGAGAAGCTGGACTATATGAAGAAGAAGATGGCATCAGGATTGGAGGAAGATTCATTAATAACCTGTGATGAGCAGATGACACAACTGTGCTTGCTGAAAGCAAAGGGGATTTGAAGTACTTATTGATGAAGATCAAAGACTACAGCCTTATATTAGGCTGTGTTCTCTAGAGAATCAAAATCAGGCAAGTTTATACAGAGAGAGAAAAAAAAAAACTTAAGGAAATGGTTTACACAGCTGTAGAGGCTGGCAAGTCCCAAGTTCGTGGGTCAAATATCAAGCTAGAGGCTTCTGCTCACTCGTGCAGCTGCAGGGGCTGATGAACCCAAAATCAGTAAGCAATGTAGCAGGAAGTTGGCTTCAAAGGCTGAAGAATCGAAGAGTGGCATGTAAAATGGCAGATTGTTGGCTCACAGACTGTGAAGGCAACAATCTCAAAATCGACAGGCAATATGACAGTCCAGTGGTTCAAGTTCAGGAACCAGAGATGATGATGGGCCAAATGCAGGATCCAGACCAAGTAGAAAGACTGAGAATTTTCCCAAAATGTCAATATACGTATTGGAAGCAGGCCTCTCTAAGGAAACCCCCTTCAACAGATTGGCTGCTCATAGCACATCTCATCATGAATGTGATTACGTTATACCAAATCTCATCATGGGGATGTTTTAGTTACCTCTCATGCTGCTCTGACAGGAATGGACCACAAATGGAATGCCTTGAACAAACAGGAGTTTATTTTCTTACATGTTTGGAGGCTAGAAGTCTGAGTTCAAAGTGCCAGGCTCTAAGGGCTTTGGGCTTCAGCTTTGCCTCTTGCTCCCGGCCCACGGAAGCTGGAGGTTTTCTTCATTCAGGCAGCTGCTAGCTGCTGAGATTGACAAACCCAAGGTTTACAAGTAAAAAGGCACAGTCCCAACATCACCAAACCACACAACAGGCCATTGATTCAAGTCTATTAAAAGTCCCAAGATCAGCAAAGCATGGCAGACTGCTGAATGATAACTCAGCTACATGCAGGGTCCAAGCGAGCCAAAAAGCTAGAGACCGTTCCCAAAGCTGCTTCTTATATACGGGAAGCAGACCATATCCCTAAAGCAGCTATTCAGCTGTTGGTGGCAGACCCCACCACAGAACTGATTGCCTGTCTCATCAGGGGGAATAACTACCACCAGCTGCCCAGCCACTCAAAAACAAGCACAACCAAGTTGGCACATAGCCTTAACTACCACAGGAGATGATTACATCATAACTGTCAAAGCACTTAGAATCATGGCCCACCTGAGCTGAAAAACAACCTTAACTATCACAAACCTTCAGTATGAATTATACCTCAACACAAAGAAAACAAAAATTCTCACAACTGGACCTATAAGCAGCATCATTATAAATGGAGAAAAAACTGAAG
>NW_006921990.1:1263734-1267563 GCF_000298275.1 Orycteropus afer afer
TTTTTTTTTTTTTTTAAGATTTTGAATTTGGTTTCACATTTTTCTCCCATGCTGTCCAGGACCTCCTACACTGATTCCTTTTCTAGTGCTTGACAATGGTAACCAGGCACCATCTAGTTTTTCTGGTTTCATGGTCATATAGGCTGAGGTTCTCATGGTCCACTAGTCCCTTGGACTAACTGCATCCATAAGTCTTTGGTTTTCTTTATTATTCTTTGCTCTGGACAAGGAGAGACCAATTGTTGCACCTAGTTAGCCACTTGCAAGCTTTTTGTTCCCCCATAAGCAGCCTCTAAATTGGATTCCTCTAAACAATGCCATCTCTGAGGTGTGCAGCAGTAAATAGCACCTGAACCTGAAGACGTTTCTGACCAGATTTAACCTCTTCAAAACATGCCAGGAGGTGGCAGCATTCACTGTACCTTCTGAAATTGTATGGCTTAAAGTAACTTTCTCAGAGATAAAGGTATATAGCATATCAGGTACGGATATAGGATGGTGACAAGGACAAGGTGGTGTGGTGTTAGATCAAAAAGACACTGGGACATAATCATAACACAATTTTATACTTGAAAGTGAAATATATCAGGTTCTTTTAAGTCATAAGAAAAAGCTAACGGGAACATACAAAATTACTTAACAATTTTCAAAGTGGGGAGAAAAAGCAAAACAGACTTTAATTGAGAGATACATAACTAAAGTGTAATTCCAGAATTCTCTTCATGAACAATTTGTTTCACATGTTATGCTTGTGGAGGGTCTGGGGTGGTGCCAAGTACAGAGTAAGACAACTTAATAAATGTTCATGTTCTTTGTTTCACTGTTAGCACATTTGTACAGAAGCTGCAATTTATAACCCATTCTCACTACTGTGGAGATTTGCCTCAAAGCAACAATTATTTCACTATCCACTATAGTTGTTGTTAGGTACTCTCAAGTCAGCTCCAATTCATAGTGACCCTACATTGATAGAACAAAACTTTGCCCTGTCCTGCACCAACCTCACAATCTTTGTTATTCTTTCTTGTTAAGGGTCTTCCCCTTTTTCAGCTGACCTTACAAAGCATGATATCCTTCTCCAGGGACTAGTCTCTTCTGACAACATGACCAAAGTCCATAAGACAAAATCTGGCCACTCTAGCTTCTAAGGAGCATTTTGGCTGTATTCTTCCAAGACACGTTTGTTCCTTCTTCTGGCAGTCCATGGTATTTTCAAGTATTCTTCCCCAACACAGTAACTCAAATGCATCAATTCTTCTTTGATATTCCTTATTCATTGTTCCGCTTTCACATGCATATGAGGCTACTGAAAGACAATGGCTTGGGTTAGGCACACCTTTGTCTTCATGGTGACTTCTTGCTCTTTAACACTTTGAAAGGGTCTTATTTGCCCAGTGTAATGCATCCTCAGTTCTCTTGACTGCTGCTTCCATGATTGCTAATTGTGGATCCAAATAAAATGAAATCCTGATAACTCCAATCTTTTCTCCATTTACCCTGATGTTGCTTAGTGGTCCAGTTGTGAGGATTTTTGTTCTCTTTCTGTTGAGACGTAATGCATACTGAAGGCTGCATAGTCTTTGACTTGATCAGTGAAGTCATCTTCACTTTCAGCAAGCAAGGTTGTGTCATCTGCATGTCGCAGGTTGTTAATGAGCCTTCTTCCTCTAATCCTGACTCCCCCTGCTTCTTCATATAGTCTAGCTTGTCAAATTATTTGTTCAACATACAGATTCAGTAAGTATGGTGAAAGGACACAACCCTGACTCCACACCTTTCCTGATTTTAAACCATGCAGTATCCCCTTGTTCTGTTCAATTGCCTCTTTGTCTACATACACGTTCCTCATGAGCACAATTAATTCCCTTCTTTGCAATGTTATCCGCCATTTGTTATGATCTAATGGTTTTGCACAGTCAATAAAACACAGGTAAACATCTTTCTTATATCATTTACTTTCAGCAAAGATCCATCTGACTTCTCTGTTTCCATGCCCTCTTCTGAATCCAGCTTGAATTTCTGGTAGTTCCCTACTGATGTACTACTACAAACAGTTTTTGAATTGTCCCCAGCAAAATTTTACTTATGTGTGACATTAATTATATTGTTCAATAATTTCCAAATTTTGATGGATTGCTTTTCTTTTTCATCAACCCCTAGAAATTAAATTTTTGCTTTTCATACTTTTCTTCTAGGGAAATCACTAAAAATATAATACCAAAAAAGAAAAGAAAAAGCTCACTGCCCTTGAGTTGGTTCCAACTCATAGGGACCCCTCCTTGGGTTTCAGAGGCAGTATCTCTACAGAAGTATATCATCCAGTCTTCCTTCTAAGGAGTGGCTGGTGAGTTTGAACTGCCAGCCTTCTGATTAACAGTCAAATGCATTAGGCACTATGCCACCAGTTGTTGTTGTTGTTATGTGCCATTGAGTCAGACCCGACTCATAGCAACCCCTCCTTGGGTTTCCGAGGCAGTATCACTACAGAAGTAGATTGCTCCATCTTCCTTCCAAGGAGTAGCTGATGGGTTTGAACCGCCAGCCTTCTGGTTAGCAGTCAAGTGCCTTAGGCACTATGCTACCAGAGCTCCCTACAAACATAATAGGCATGAATATCTAGGAAATGGTAGCAGACAAATAACAAGGAATGAAGTGGTTCTTCCTGAACAAAGTTTGGGCAAACAATAAATCTAAAAATAATCACAGTGAGTGCTTGTTCTAGTTGTCACAGCACCATTCAATATTCAATTTCAAAGGCTTCTCTTTCATCATCACAAAGAATGTTTCAAGATCTGTCCTGGAGTGTCATGCTGTCAGTGGTAGGATAATATCCATACTGGGCAGAGTTTCATTCTGTTGTACATAGGGTCGCTATAAGTCGGAATCAACTCGACAGAACCTGAAACAACTCCCTCTCTTAACATTAATCACTCTCTTTGCCTATGGTCTTACATAGAAAAACGTTTATCACATTTTAAGTTATGAATTAGAATATCACAGAAAAGAGAACTTTTAATTTCTAAACAGTAACATGTATTTATCTTGTTGAGAATATTTAGATTAAAAGCACCACTACTCTTCTTTTCCTATAAAATTCTACCTCATTGTCACTGTATAATTTTTTTTATTAGAAACAGGCATCAAAACTTTAGAGACTAAATTTACTCTGACTTACTATTTCCTTTTTTCACACCTTATGAATTCTTTATCTAGAGTGAACTAAAAATGAACAAAGAGTGAATTGTGTGGTTTGGAATGACTCAAAATTCTAAAGAATAGACTTATCAATTCTTGTATGTTATTTCTCAGAAATATACATGCAAGATTGGGACCCCAACTGCTTTTTAAATAATTCACCAAATTCTACTTATACTAAGATTTTCAAAAGGGAAATTTAGAACTAGAAGGAGTCCATAGAAATAATATGCTCTAAAATTTTTACATGACAGATGAGAAAATTTAATGAATTTAGTCAGGAATATTTATATTTATAAATTTAGAGAATGTTATTTTAAAACATCTATAGCTACACATAAAGTATGGAATGCTATATGCATTTCATATGTGAATATGTAAGTATATATGCATATATTATATACACATGCACACACATATTTTATATTTATATATATCTGTGTATATATATGCATATAAAATATGAGAATTATGACATATTTGGTATTGGTATCTTTCTTCTTTTTCTTTTAGGAAATAAAGACTGTATTGCTAAAAATTAGAATTATGTAAATTACAAATTGCATATGTTTTATTACAGAAAACTGCTCTTTCATGAGATTCTCTCTGGTTCAGCTTGGCATGCTTAAGAAAA
>NW_006921990.1:1268973-1271094 GCF_000298275.1 Orycteropus afer afer
GATTCTCTCACCCTCTGACCAAAACAACAGGCAGTTTCAAAGGAGATGGGAACATACTTTTATTCATCTTCACTAATTCCAAATCAAAAAACCACACTTGCTGCCGTGGAGTCGAATCTAACTCATAGCGACCCCTCCTTGGGTTTCCAATCTCCCTTTAATACTTAGGAATAACCTACATTGGCATGCATGTGTATTCCCCAAATCTTAAGAAATAGATTTTTACAATTTCTTCTACCACAACTCAAATATAAGTTAGGCAGTAGGCCCAAGAGCTGGATATAAATACATACACAGAGGGCATAGTGTCTAAGGCATTTGACTGCTAGCCAGAAGGCTGGTGGTTCAAACCCACCAGCCACTCCTCAGAAGGAAGATTGGGCAATCTTACTAACCATAGTGATACTGCCTAGGAAACCCAAGGAGTCACTGAGTTGGACCTGACTGGATGGCAGTGAGTTTGGTCTTTTTTTTTTTTTTTTTTTTTAAAGACAACGTGCATTTGTGCATTTCAATGTATTTTTGTAAAAAAGCTGTTAGCATTTTCAAATTACAAATGTGCATTTTTCTTTTACTCTTTTGAGACACTCAACTTTTACCTTAGTCTGCCCTATGTAACTTCTTGCCTGGGTTGCAAAAGAATGTATAAAGAGAAAGATTGTGGCATTATTCAACTTTTTCATCCAAAAATAAGATTTTCTAACAAAACATTAAGTAGCCTTGAAAGTCAGTTTAGACCATAGAGTTCAACACAAAGAAAAGGAAATTCCTTCTGTGTCCTAAGAAAAAGAAAAAGGGGGATGAAAATGTTAGTAGAAAAAAAATACATTATAAATATGTTGTAACATGGTTACTAATTTGAATGGAAAAGCCAAAATATTTGAAATTGAAATTGACCTACTACTTTAAAAAGAAATGAACTAACTCTATGAGCTCCAGTTACATGAACAAAAACTGAATTTGAGGGTAAGGGTGTGGAGTAGAGGCAGGACTTTTTGAGGTCATCCCACAATGCTAATAGGAAGAGTAATGAGTTTGAATTTTAGTCACAAACCCAAGTGCTTCAGAAATACAATCTAGTGTATTGTCTAAAAGTCAACTTAATATCTATTTCAAAAACATGGGTGATTTGAGTCCTCCCAGAGACTCCTCAGAAGAAAGGCCAGACAATCTGCTTCTGAAAGGTCACAGCCTTAAAAACACTATGGTGTAGAATTCTACTCGGCAACATGTGGGGTCTCCATGAGTTGAAACCAATTCACCAGCAACAGGATTTTTTGTTTTGTTTTGTTTTGTTTTTTGTTTTCTCCCCTTTACCTAGTGTTGTATATGTAGCATCAGGGTGAGAGGCAGGGCATCTGTCTATTATCCACCTGCTGAGATATCCAGGCTCCAGTCTGGACTTCAGGGCTTGAACATTATCGCTTCAAACAGGGTGACACTGAGATGTCACACCACCACAGTACCTTTTTATGCTCTCTGTTGGCCTGGACTCAGTAGTCAATTTTTCCTTCTCTAGATAGATGCTATTTCCCAGAGCTCTTTTTAAGAAACAGGGCTCAAGGATTCTATTGAACTCCAATGATGCTTTCTCCTTCATTTGTCTTCACTCTTTCTAATCTTGGAAATACTTTTTTAGTCTCTGGATAACCAAAGTCTCTGGATGGGATAGAAGAAAATATCCATTCTTCTCAAGCCACCATTACTCAACATTTTACCTAAACCTTGGTGTTTCCCTAAATATCCTAAGTGTTTCAAAGATAAATTATACAATTTTAAAGAATAAAGTGTCATTTCTTTCTACCCTGGCACACCCCTCACCAGAAGCAATGAGCACAGATCAGCCTTGATGTTTGAATGAAAGGAAATATGAATTAGATGAAGCAACTATCTCTAAAATGATATCCCCTTAGTATTTTCACTTTAATTTTTTTAAAACTTTAGTTTTGTTGTTCTTTCTAGCCCTATAGTTATTTTTTTCATCTTTTTTTTTTAATTTTTATTTTTATTGTGATTTGGGTGAAAATTTACAGAGCAAATACACTTTCCATACAGCAGTTCACATACACTTTGTCTCATGACATTGACCACTATTTAGCACAATGCAACATCTCCTCTCCC
>NW_006921990.1:1272584-1273874 GCF_000298275.1 Orycteropus afer afer
AGTCCCACCAGCAGTGTATGGGAGTCCCAATCTCTCCACATCCTCACCAGCATTTGTTATTTTCTGTCTTGTTGAACTTTGCTACTAGTGCTGGAGGAAGATGGTAAAGCCCTATAGTTATTGAAGAAAGATTATTTTTTTATTTAATTTTTATATGTGCCTTTGCCATTTCTTTAACCTTTTATAATTAATTTCTAGGAAGATTACATTTTGGAGAATGTATTCTTTAAAAGTTATGTTTTCAAGATATAATGTACTTTTTTGTAGTAAGAATACCCTCTAATTTTAAGCTAGTATAGTCTATTTCATTGCCAAAGATTGTTGTTGTTGTTGTTGTTGTTATGTGCTGTCAAGTCGGACCCGACTCATAGCGACCCCTCCTTGGGTTTCTGAGGCAGTATCACTACGGAAGTAGATTGCCCCATCTTCCTTCCGAGGAGTGTGGCTGGTGGGTTTGAACTGCCAACTTTCTGGTAGCAGTCAAGTGCCTTAGCCACTATGCTACCAGAGCTCCCCAAAGATTATACACTATTAATTCATTACTAAACCAAAAAATCAAACTCACTGCCATCATGTGGATGTGAACCCCATTGGGTTTCTAAGGTGGTACATCTTTAAGGAAATACATTGCCCCATCTTTCTTCCATGCAGCAGAACCACCAGCCTTCTGGTTAGCGGTCAAATGGCTCAGGCACTGCGCCATCAGAGCACCTTAATTCATTACTAGTTAGATTAAACTTCTCTGAAACTCAATGTGTTCTTTCAACATCTTAGTTACTTCTTGTTGTTATGTGCCGTCCAGTCAGACTGACTCATAGCGACCTCTCCTTGGGTTTCTGAGGCGGTATCACTACAGAAGTAGATTGCCCAACCGTCCTTCCCAAGAGTGGCTGGTGGGTTTGAACTGCCAGCCTTCTGGTTAGCAATCAAGTGCCTTAGGCACAAGTAGGTGGCTTAAACAAACAAATTTATTTTCTCGCAGTTTCTGAGGCTAGATATTCAGCTCTAGGGGAAGGCTTTCTCTATTGGTTCTAGGGGACGGTTCTTGTCTATTTCAGCTTCTCTTCCTCTGTTCTTTGGTGATTTCCACATTTGTGCTTTTTAGTCTGTGCCTAAGCCACTCTTCTTGGGAGCTCTGGTGGCCTAGTGCCTAAGGCATTTGACTGCTAACCAGAAGGTTCGTGGCTCAAACCCACCAGTCACTCCTCAGAAGGAAGATTGGGCAATCCACTTCTGGAGTGATACTGCCTCCAACTCACTGTGGGTCAGATCCCACTCCACTGCAGTGAG
>NW_006921990.1:1274434-1278475 GCF_000298275.1 Orycteropus afer afer
CAGGTGCTCTTCCTCCAGGACAGATCTGTTAGTTCTTTTAACAGTCCATGGTACTTTCAGCATTCTTCGCCAGCACCACAACTCAAAAGCATCAACTCTTTTTCAGTCTTCCTTATTCATTGTCCAGCTCTCACATGCATATGAATAGAGGTCAGAATTTACAACACATATTTTGTGGGAACATAATTCAATTCATAACAAGTAACAAGATAAATAGCTGCTATGGAGCCAACTCTAACTCATAGCAACCTTATGTACGACAGAACAAAATGTTGCCCAGTTCTATGTCATTGTCATAATTGCCTGCATGTTCAAGTCCATTGTTTCAGCTATTGTGCCAACCCATTTCACCAAGGGTCTCTCTTGCCTTCACCAAACATGATGTTGTCCCCCAGTGATTGATCAAAACAAGTGAGCTAAACAAAGTTCTGTTGTGACCTCTAAGGTATTCATTGGCTAACTGTTGGAAGTAGACCAACACACCTTTCTTCCTAAGCAACAAGATAAAAACCAAAATCAAACTTGTCCTCAAGTTGATTACAACTCATGGTGACCCCATGTGTTTCAGAGTAGAACTGAGCTCCGTAGGGTTTTCTTGGCTGCAATCTCTATGGAAGCAGGTTGTCAAGACTTTCTTCTGTAGTGTCACTGGGTAGAGGGGCTTTGAACTGCCAACATTTTTGTTAACAGCTGAGAACAAACCATTTGTGCCATCCAAGGACCTAGGCAACATGGTAGCTCCTGGGAAATTGAGGCTTATGTAGTCCTTATATGTAATCATAGAGTGTAGAGAGGCACTCTCCCAGCATGCATATTGAGACAAGATAAAGAAATAACTGACCTACTTTAGGTAAATTGCCCACCCCTAGAGTCATCCCTGAGTGAGAAGGAAACACCATTCTGATTGGTCAGCTCAGGTCATGTGCTATCATAGGTCAATTTCCCAGAAGCAGATCTGGAGCCAAGGATTTTCTTGAAAGTCAGTTATTAAGGACATGCTTCCAGAAGAAGCCAGTAAAGGTGTAGGGAAAACAGAATAGGGAAGGGAAGAAATAAAAGCCTGATATGGGACCTCTAGACTGTAAATTACACCACCAAATGTGTCCCTCCTCTGGCAGAGGAGCTGAGATGTGAGGAGATTGAAGGGCCATAAACTTCTAGGCACTCTCAGCTGTCTATGTGGACAAGGTCGACTCAGAGCCCAAGGGCCAAGCTCTGAAGAGCTCAGTTACAAAGATTTAGCAAAGAAGCCCACAAAAGCTGGAGATGGGCTCACAGAATTTATTTAAAAAAAAAACATCCAGAGACTCTGAGTGGGACATGAACAATGTCTGCTAAATTTGTCTAGTCTTGTGGTGGGAAGGATGCAGGCTTGTGACTGACATTTCCAAAATGTTCTCCTGGACAGCTATTCCCAAAGGAAGGGCTATAAAGCAAAGTTAATAATAATAGTAATAAAAATAATAAGGCTGAGATAAGGCTGTAAAATTTTCCTGCGAGTTTATATAGTATTTCTGTATGTTTCTTCTTTTCTCCTAATAATTTTGGTTCTATATTCTGTTCTGCTTACCTAGTGCTGCTCTAACAGAAGATACCACCAATGGGATGGGTTGAAGAAACAGGAATTTATTCTCTCACAGTTTGGAGGCTTTAAGTCCAAGTTCAAAGGTGCCAGGTTCTAGGGGCTGGGTGAAAGCCCCTGAGCCTTGAGCTTCAGCTCTGCCTCCTGCTCCCAGCTCACTGAAGCTGGAGGCTTTTCTTCACTCAGCTGCTGACTGCTGAGGCTGACAAACCCAAAGCTGACAAGTAAAAAGGCACAGTCCCGATGTTACCAAGCCACACAGCAGGCCATTCACTCAAGTCCACTGAAAGTCCCAAGGTTGGCAGAGCATGGCAGACTACTGAACAATGACATGGCTACATGCAGGGTTCAAGTGTGTCATAAGCTAGAGCCTGTTCCCCAAGGGTTTTCCTTATACACAGGAAGCAGAACACATCCCTAATGCAGCTACTCAACTGTTCACAGTAGCTTCCACCATGGAGTTGAATACCAGTCTCATCTTGGGGAATACTACATCCAGCTGCCCTGCTGCTCAACCAGGCCCAGCCAAGTTGACACACAACCTTGACTACCACAATAGCCTTCAAGGCTTTTCCAATCTGTACCTTGACTACCTTCATTTTCTTTCAGGGACTACACTTCTATGAACACCATGAGCCACTGTTGTTCTCATTAGCCCTCTACCCAACACAATAACCAAAACTCCATATATCCTGTCTTGTTATTTCAAGATGATGTATAAAGCTTGCTGTTTAAAAAAAAAAAAAAAGTATATGAAATTAACATTACAGGAACAGAAAGAAGATTGGGATCAGGGAGGGCACAATTCTACAAACAAAACCAAACCATCAATGTTGGTCACCAAGTATGAACTATGAATTGTTAAGTTGTGATTATTTTTCAAGTAATATATATATATATATGAGTTATCATGCTTAATTTTCCATCTTATAAGTTTTCATTATTTTCTGTATCTTCATAAATATTAATATGAGGAATTGAGAGAGACTGAAAGAGTAATATGAGACAGATGCCATTTTAAGTTTAAAAGTGTAGCTCAATATTTGAAGAAATACTGAGAAATTCATTTGTTTTTGTTGTTGTTATGTGCTGTCGAGTCGGCCCTGACTCATAGCGACCCCTCCTTGGGTTTCCGAGGTAGTATCACTATGGAAGTAGGATTGTCCAACCTTCCTTCCGAGGAGTGGCTGGTGGGTTTGAACCGCCAGCCTTCTGGTTAGCAGTCAAGTGCCTTAGGCACTATGCTACCAGAGCTCCTATTTATTTATCTTTATTTGTTACTGTTATTGTGGCAGAGCAATAATAATAGCTACCATTTGTTGAATATTTAGTATCAAACAGGCACTAAATGGACACTTTACAAGAACTTTTTCTAGTTCTCATAATACTGCAAGATAATTGCCACTTATTCCACTTTTCATGAAAAAGTTGAAGCTCAACAAGGAACTTAAGTTACTTAAGTAACTTGTCCAAGTCATATTACTAATAAGTTATAGCACAAAGTTTCATAATCAGGTGACCATGACTCCAAGGTTCATTTTCTTTCTTGTTGATGATATCTACTGAGCAGAAAATCTTTTGGTTATGTGAACATAACCAATACCACTCCAATCAAACTGGTTTTTCCCTGCATGTAAATTTTAGTATAACAGGGTTTTTAAAACAGAGTGCATACAATTTGTTGATAATCTCATTAGTAATATATGTGAGGGGAAAGGAGAAAGAAATTGATAGTACAACTAACACAGATAAATGAACACAAAGTGTTTGGTCCAGCATTAATAGCTACAGAGACATGTTTGATCTAAGTTTGTAATGCTGGTTCTGATGGAGAGATAATGTGTTTTTTTAAAGCATCACATCACTAAATGAGTTATTTCCTGTGTTCAACTTCCTTCCCTCAGCAGGATTTACATATCTTTTCCACTCAAGCCCAGATTTAGAATTATAGGGACCAAATGAATCTATATTCTCTATAAAATTATAAATTATTTTGCAAAATAATGGATTTCAAAGAGCAGTTCTTTGATTCTTTACCAATTCTGCATTACTAGTCTTTAAATTTTAAAATATTAAATAAGATCTAAAGTGCTGTTGTAAGAATTTGAATTCTTACAAATATACCATTCAACTGTTTTTGCAAGAGGCTGGAAATAAAATATTCAGCCTGAAATGAGTGCAAGCATATGCTCTTCTGAAATACAATTCTTTACAGAATGGTAGGTCTTTAGAAATAGAAGATATCTCTCTGCTTATATAGTGGTTAAACAGTTAAAATTGCAAAAATATTAATTGGTTAAAACTTCTCATTTCACCATGGTAATTCTACAAGTCAGGGGACTCAAAGAAATATTTGGAGTCAAATCCAATATGAGATTATATTATCTCTTGGATCTCAGACCCATATTTTTTCCACCACAGCACATGTTATTTCAAAGGTATGATCATTTTAACATAAG
>NW_006921990.1:1278945-1280753 GCF_000298275.1 Orycteropus afer afer
TCTTAAATCAGTGAAATCCAAAAACTACTGTTATAAGAAAGTTTGTTGGTTTTTATAGCATCTGTGATGGTTAACTTTTGTGTCAACTTGACTGGGCTATGTTGTTATGTGCGTGGAGTCACACCTGACTCATAGCAACCCCTCCTTGGATTTCTGAGGCAGTATCACTACGGAAGTAGACTGCCCACCCTTCCTTCCGAGGAGTAGCTGGTGGGTGTGAACTGCCAGCCTTCTGGTTAGCAATCAAGTGCTTTAGGCACTACGCTACCAGAGCTCCTATCAAATATCAATCTAGGTATTATTGTGAAGATATTTTATAGACGTGCTTAATATCTACAATCAGTTGACGTTAAACTAAGGACATCATCTTTAGTAAGGTAGGTGAGCCTCATCCAATCAATTGACGGTGGTACGTGCAAAAACTGAAGTTTTCTTGAAAAGAGGAAATTCAGCCTCAAGACTACAGCTTTAACTCCTGCTAAGTTACCAGACTGGTGACTGGTCCTACAAATTTTTGACTTGCCAGCCCCCCGCAAATTCCTTAAATTTACACACACACACACAAACTGCATATATATACAAGGCTGGTCCTTATGAAGCAAGCATAGGTTAAAGAAGTCCCAAATGTCCTAATTTTCCAAACTCCTTTGCCACTCCATCAGCTCTAACATCAAATACTCCTCTCCTCAACACTCTCCTTCTTCTCTTGTTCTTATTGTTGTTATGTGCCGTCGAGTCAGACCTGACTCATAGCGACCCCTCCTTGGGTTTCCGAGGAGTATCACTACGGAAGTAGATTGCCCAACGTTCCTTCTGAGGAGTGGCTGGTGGGTTTGAACTGCCAGCCTTCTGGTTAGCAGTCAAGTGTCTTGGGCACTATGCTACCAGAGTTCCCCCTCCTTCTCTTAAGGTTGCATAATTCACTGCAACATCTCACAGAACTCACAAATTGCCAAGGAAATGGTTCACATGGTTGTGGAGGATTTTATTCACTCACTTGGTTGCAGAGGCTGATTAACCGAAAATGTCAGGTCAGACAACAGGCTGCTGGTGCACAAGGCTGTGGAATCTGGTGAATCAAGTCAGATGATAGGCTTCAGGCTCAAGTCCAAAGAACCAGAGATCAGATGAGATAAGCCAGATGCAAGATTCAGAACAAGAGAGAGAACTTTGCCCTAATCCTGTCTCATTAACATAACAGATAATGCACTCCAAAATGGGACCGTAACCACAGGCATAGAGACTAGGATTTACAATGTATCACAAAATGAGGACTATGGCTAGAAGAGCCATATTAAGTGCAGTGAAGTACTTGATATGGCTCTTCTTGCCATAGTGTGTGTGTCTGATTAACACATGTGTGAGCAGAAACTACCCAAAGTTGGGGAAAGAATCAATATAAAGAAAACAAAAAAATCCTCACAACTGGTCCAATAAACAGTTTCACGATAAATGGAAAAAAGATTGAAATTGTCAAGGACTTCATATTACTTGGTTCTACAATCAACACCAGTAGAAGCAACAGTCAAGACATCAGGCGACGTACTGCATTGGGCAAATCTGCTGCAAAAGACCTCTTTCAGGTAATGAAGAGCAAAGATATCTCTTTGAAGACTAAGGTGTGCCTAACCCAAACCATGGTATTTTCAATTGCCGTTATGCATATGAGAGCTGGACAATGAATAAGGAAGACTGAAGAAGAGTTAATGCTTTGAATTGTGGTGTTGGAGAAGAATGCTAAGAGTACCATACTGCAGACTAGTCTTTAACTTCATCAGTAAGTACTTCAAGTTATTCTCACTTTCAGC
>NW_006921990.1:1281403-1283318 GCF_000298275.1 Orycteropus afer afer
CATAACTGAGTGACTATCTCCAGTGGGGCATCTGTTTGTTGAAACATCTCAATGGGTATTCTGTCAATTCCTGGAGCCTTCTTTTTTTCCAGTTCCTTCAGTGCAGCTTTGACTTCTTCCTTCAATACCATTGATTCTTGATCATATGTCACCTCCTGAAATGGATGAACATCGACCAATTCTTTTTGGTACAGTGACTCAATGTATTCCTTCCATCTTCTTTGATGTTTCCTGCATCATTTAATACTTTGCCCATAGAATCTTGCAATATTGCAACTCAAGGCTTATATTTTTTCCTCAGTTCTTTCAGCTTGAGAAATGCTGAGCATGTTCTTCCCTTTTGGTTTTCTAACTCCAGGTCTTTACACATTTCATTACAATAATTGGCTTTGTCTTCTCAAGCTTCTCTTTGGAATCTTCTGTTCAGCTTTTTTATCTTGTAATTTCTTCTGTTTGTTTTAGCTACTCTCCTCTCAAGGCCAAGTTTCAGAGTCTCTACTGGCATCCATTTTGGTCTTTTCTTCCTTTCTTTTCTTTTTTTTTTTTTTTAATGACCTCTTGCTTTCTTCATGGATAGTGTTCTTGATATCATCCCACAATTCCTCTGGTTTTCAGTCATTGGTGTTCAATGCATCAAATCTATTCTGTAAATGGTCTCTAAATTCAGGAGGGATATTATCAAGGTTATATTTTGACTTTCATGACCTGTTTTAATTGTCTTCAACTTCAACTTGAACTTACATATGAGCAGTTGATGGTCTATTCCACAATCAGCTCCTGGCCTTGTTTTGGCTGAAGATATTGAACTTCTCCATTACCTCTTGCCACAGATGTAGTCAATCTCATTCTTGTGTACTCCATTTGGTGAAGTGTGTATTCCATCTGGTATAGTCATCACTTATGTTGTTGAAAAAAGGTATTTGCAATGAATAAGTCATTGGTCCTGCAAAATTCTATCATGCGATCTTCAGCATATTTCTATCAGCAAGGCCATATTTTCCAACTATTTCCAACAGTAAATCTCCTTTGTTTCCAACGTTTGCATTCCAATCACCAGTGATAATCAACACAACTTGATTGCATATTCAGTCAATTTCAGAATGCAAAAGTTGGTAGAAATCTTCAGTTTCCTTATCTTTGGCTTTGGTATTTGGTGCAAAAATTTAAATAATAGTGGTATTATTACTGGTCATCCTTATATGTGTATGGATATTGTCCTATCACCAACAGCATTGTACTTCAGGACAGATCTTGAAATGCTCTTTGTGGTGATGAATACCACACCATTCCTCTTCAATTTGTCATTCTCAGCATAGTAGATCATAGGGTTGTCTGATTCAAAATGGCCAAAACCAGTCCATTTCACTTCACTAATGCCTAGTATATCAATCTTTATGTGTTCCATTTCATTTATGACAACTTCTAATTTTCCTAGGTTCATACTTCGTACATTCCATGTTCCAATTATTACTAGATGTTTGCATCTGTTTCTATTCATTTTGAGTCATGCCACATCAGCCAATGGAGGTCCTGAAAGGTTTACTCTAACCATATCATTAAAGTCATCTCTACTCTGAGGACTCAACTCTTCTCCAGTCAAATTCTGAGTTCTTTCCAACCTGATGGGCTCATTTTCTGGCACTGTATCAGAAAATGTTTCAGAGCTACTCATGAAGTTTTCCAGTAATATATCAGACAGTGTATCACTGCTATTCATAAGGTTCTCACTGGCCAATTCTTTGAGAAACCCAAGCCCCACCTACCTTAGGCCCTGGCCTTAATCAAGAGCTGCCCCAAATGAAAAGCAGCCCCCAGCCCTGGGCCCACCTACCACAGGCCCCAGCCTTAATATAGAACAAAACCCATGGGAAAAGCAGACTCAAAGCCCTGGGCCAGCCTACCTCAACAATATCTA
>NW_006921990.1:1284473-1286261 GCF_000298275.1 Orycteropus afer afer
CAGCTTAGAATTCTACACCCAGGGAAAATCTTTTTCAAAACCAGAGGTAAATCTAAAAGAATAAATTTAACCAAAGTAAAAGATTTGTACACTGAAAACTATGAAACATCACTGAAAGAAATGTAAGAAGCCTATAAAAAAATGGAAGACATACTGTGTTCATGGCTTAGAAGACTTAATATTGTTAGAATGTCAATACTAACCAAAGAAACCTGCAGATTCAACAAAATTCCTATCAAAATTATAACAGTCTTTTTTTACAGACATGGAGAAATTGATCTTCAAATTTATATAGAACTGTAAGTGTCCCAAATAACTAAAGAAATCTTGAGAAAGAAGAACCAAGTTGTAAGACCTACATTCCAACTGAAAAACTTACTATATAAGACTAATCAAAACAATGTGGAACTGGCATAAGGATAGACATATAGACCAATGTAATCAAATTTACCATCCAGAAATAATCCCATGCAATTGGTTTTCAACAAAGCTTCCAAGCCCATTTAATAGCCTCTTCCACAAACAGTGCTGGAATAACTGGATTTTCACCTGCAAAAGAATGAAGTTGAACTTACATCATATTTTAAAAATTGATTCAAAATGGATCAATGATGTAATTATAAGACCTACAAGCATTAAATTTTTAGAAGGAAAATAGGGATAAATCTTCATAACCTTGGATTTAGCAATGAATTTTAGACATGACACCAAAAGCATAAGCAACAGCAACAATAACAAAAATAGATAAATTGGATTTCATCAAAATTTATAACTTTTGTGTATCAAAGGATATTGTCCAGAGAGTGAAAAGATAATCCACAGAATTGGAGGAAATATTTGCAAATTGTATGTTTGATAGGGGTCCAATATTGAAACCAGTGTTGGAATACCCAATAAGCAAGGCAAGCACAAGCTTTGTCATTGTTGTTGTCAGGTGCCATCGAGTCCCCTCCAACTCATAGTGACTCTGTGTACAACAGCATGAAACACAGCCCAGTCCTGTGCCAGCCTCACAATCCCTGCTATACCTAAGTCCATCATTGCAGCCACTGTGTCAATCTATCTCGATAAGGGCCTTCCCCTTTTTCGTTGTCCCTCCACTTTGCCAAACATGATATCCTTCTCCAGGGAATGGTCCCTTCTGACAACACAACCAAAATAGGTGAGACAAAGTCTGGCCATTCTCCTTCCAGGGAGCATTCCACCTGCACTTCTTCCAGGACAGATTTGTTAGTTCTTCTGGCAGTCCATGGTACTTTCAGTACTCTTTGCCAACACCATAATTCAAAAGCATCAACTCTTCTTCAGTCTTCCTTGTTCATTGTCCAACATTCACATGCATATAAGGTCATTAAAAATACCATGGTGTGGGTTAGGCACACCTTAGTCTTCGAAGAGACATCTTTGCTCTTCATTACTTTAAAGAGGTCTTTTGCTGCAGATTTGCCCAGTACAATGCATCGTCTGATTTCTTAACTGCTGCTTCTATTGGTGTTGATTGTGGAACCAAGTAATATGAAATCTTTGACAACTTCAATCTTTTCTCCATTTATGATGCTGCTGTTTATTGGTCCAATTGTGAAGATTTTTGTTTTCATTATGTTGAGATGTAATCCATACTGCAGAGTGTAGTCTTTAATCTTCATCAATAAGTACTTCAAATCATCTTCACTTTGACCTAGCAAAGTTGCATTGTCTGCATGTTGCATGTTGCTAATGAGTCTTCCTCCAATCCTGATGCCACATTCCTCTTGAACCAGCTTCTTGGATTATTTGCTTAGCATATAG
>NW_006921990.1:1294563-1306371 GCF_000298275.1 Orycteropus afer afer
TTTATGTTGTTGAAAAATGGTAGTTGCCATGAATAAGTCATTGGTCTTGCAAAATTCTACCATGCAATCTCCAACATCATTTCTATCACCAAGGCCATATTTTCCAACTACAGGTGATTCTTCTTTGTTTCCAACTTTTGCATTCCAATCACCAGTAATAATAAATACATCTTGATTGCATGTTTGGTCAATTTCAGAGTGCAGAAGTTGGTAAAAATCTTCAATTTCCTCATCTTTGGCTTTGGTGCCAGGCTGGGGGGCGGGAAATCATTGCCATCAAGTCATTTCTGAATCATAGCAACCCCTCTTTGGGTTTCCAAGGTGGTATCTCTATAGAAATAGATTGCCCAATCTTCCTTCCAAGGCTGCCAGCCTTCTGGTTAGCAGGCAAATGCATTAGGCACTATGCCATCAGAATTTGTAGTGAAAATTTTTACATTTTTTACCACATCAAAGATTCTGATTCCAAGCATGGTTGGTATCTCTCTCTCCAATCCCACAGTATCTTCCTACAGAACTAACACCTCTTTTCAAAGCTACAATCCCTGACATAGACAGAACACCCCATAAGCAAGGAAGCAATGGGCTTGCTACACTTTCTTATTGATCTGTAGTGAATGGCTTAATATGTTTTTTTTTTTAAACCATGATTACCTTACTTATCATGTAATCAATCCTTGATTCTCATTATATAAGAAAATCCTACAACTCAATAAAAAGATAAAAAATCCAATTTCAAAATGGGCAAAGAATTTAAATAGACATTTCTCCAAAGAAGATGTTTATATGGCCAATAAGCACATGAAGAGATGAGTGACATTATTTGTCATTAGGGAAATGAAAATCAAAACTTCAGTGAGATATCACCTCACACCCACCAGGATGGCTACTATGGGGAAAAATAAAGGGAAGAGGGAGGGAATAACAATTGTTGGCAGGGATATGAAAACATTGTAACCTTTGTGCATTGTGAGAATATAAAGTCGTGTAGTCACATGGAAAACTGGCAGTTCCTCAAAAAATAAAATGGAGAATTATCCTATGACCTAGCATTTCCACTCCTAAGTATATGCACAAAAGAATTGAAAGAAGGTACTCAAAAAGATATTTGCATGCTAATGTTCATAGTAGCATTATTCATAATAGCCAAAATGTAGAAACAATTTAAGTGTCCATAAACAGATGAATGGGTAAGCAAAATGTAGTATGTGCACAAATGAAATATTATTTGGCCATAAAAAGAAACAAAGTTCTGATACTTACTGTAACATGAATTTACCTTGAAATATTTTAAGTGAAATAAGCAACACAGAAAAGGACAAATATTGTCTGATTCTCAAAACTACCATCCATGAACTCAGAGAATGCCTATTCACCACCATGGTATCCCACAGAGCATTGCCTCAGATCAAGGAATTAACTTCACACCAAATAAAATGTGGCAGTGGACCCAAAGTCATGGAATTCACTGGTTTTACCACATCCCCCATCATTTTGAAGCAGCTAGCTTGATAGATAGTGGAATGGCCTTTGTTAGGTGGCAATACCTTGCAAGGCTGGGACAATGTTCTTCAGGAGGCTGTATATGCTCTGAACCAGCATCCAACATATGTTACTATTTTTCCCATAGCCAGGATTCATGGATCCAAGGATCAGGGGGTGGAAACAGGAGTGGCACCATTCTCAATTACCCCTAATGACTCACTCCCCAAATTTTTGCTTCTTGACTCTGGGACCTTATGCTCTGCAGTCTAGATGTTTCAGTTCCAAAGCGAGGAATGCTCCCACCAGGAGACACAATACTGATTCCATTGAACTGAAAGTTAAGAATGCCACTCAGCCATTTTGGACTCCTCATGCCTCTGGATCAATAGGCAAAGAAGGGGGTTACCATATTGGCTGGTGTAATTGATCCTGATTAGCAAGGGGAAATCAGAGTGATATTACATAATAAAGGTAAAGAAGAGTATGTCTGGAATACAGGAGATCCCATAAGATGTCTCTTAGTGTTACCATGACCTGTGATTAAAGTCAATGGAAAACCACAACAATTGTGACATGACTACTAATGATCCAGACCCTTAAAGAATGAAGGATTGGGTCATCTCATCAGGCAAAGAACCACAACTAACTGAGGTGCTTTCTGAGGGAAAAGGAATATGGAAAGGGTGGTAGAAGAATGTAGTTCTGAATACCAGCTACAACCTTGTGACTAGTTGCAGAAATGAGGACTATAATTGTTATGAATATTTCTTCCTTATTTTATTATGTGTGTGTGTGTGTGTGTGTGTATGATATCTTTGTTTTCTTCTCTATTCAATTATTTATTATAAAATATAAGATGTAAAGGGGGCTAATGAATTTTCAGTTGTACATATGTTACTGTATCATGCTAGATGCAAGTATGACTTTATAATTGTCCTTGTTAAGAGATTATGTATGGTTTAAGGAGATGTGTACAGGTGCCAAGTCACAAAAAGAAGAATGTAATGGTTAATGTTATATATCAAGTTGTCTATGCCATGATTCTCAGTGATTTTGCAGATGTTATGTTAGCATCCTCCATTTTGCAATGTGATGTGAGCGGCCAATCAATCAACAGGGGAGTTTCCTTGGGACTGTTGTCCTGTAGCCAATATATATGGATGTTCTGCCAAAGTTTTCTCTCTCTCAATCTTGCATCCAACTCATCATCCTCTGATTCTTCAGACATGAGGCAGCAACTTGCCACCTGACCTGCAGATTTTGGGGATTTACTTGTTTCTGCAACCTTGTGACCTAGAAGCCTTCTGCCTATCCTGCTGTTTTTGGCTTTGTCAGCCCCTGCAATCATATGTCAGAAGAAGTCTCTAGGCTGATGCCTAAACCACAGATTTTGGTACTTGCCACCCTCCAAAACTATGTGAACAATTCCCTTGAAATTCAATTGAAAACTCTCTCTCTCTCTGTCTATTGCTCTCTCTTTCATTGGTTTTGCTCCTCTAAAGAAGCCAGCCTAGGAGAAATAGAATAGATGTACTTTTCCTTATTCTTTCCTTTAAGTAAAACTAAAAACTATGGATAATATATATATAAAGCAAACACAGGAAGATTCAAAAAGATGAAGAGAAGATATATTTACTAAGGAACTTGGGGCCCCAGGGAACACATGATAGTGATTTCCCTGGGTTTTCTTTTTGTTTTATGTATTCCAGACTTGGAACTGAAGCCAGAATGTTTGAAAGCAACAAATGCAGACCAAAAAAAAAAAAAAAAAACAGTAGTAACAAGGTCATTCCTAACCTCAATAATGGCTGGAGAAACCATGTGAAGAGCAGAAAAGAGGCACTTTTACCCCTCCCAGCCAGGGATGTATCGAGCAGTGGAGGCCTGGATGAAAGCCCGTACTCCCTTCCCCACCCAGCAGTAATTAGAAACTTCTCCCTACAGAAGTCAATGAAAGCCAATTAGTGAATGTGGGCACCTAGTTTCCCTGGCAGTAAATAGGCAACACTGGCCCTCTTCCTTTGTGAGAAGTTGTGGCAAAGAAAGCCAACTAAAACAGGATTTAAGTACAATCCAGATTCTTATAATAAATATTCAAAATATTCAAGTTTTGATTTAAAATCAATCATCATACCAAGAGCAAGATTTCAAACTGAATGTAAAAAGACAATTAATTGATGCTAGCACCAAGATGATAGAGATATTAGAACTATCTAGTAAAGATTTTAAGGAGCAGCTACAAACATGCTTAGAACAAAAGAAATAAATACAGTGTCCACAAAGAAAGTCTCAGCAAAGACATAGGAGATATAAAAATGAACCAAATGAAAGTGTTAAAACTGAAAAATAACCAAAATGAAAAAATTCAGAGTGAGCTCAATAGCATAATGAAGGAGAAAAATAACAATCAATAACTAATAGACAAAACAGTATAAAATAATCATTATGAGCAACAGAGAAAATAGACCGAAAAAGAAGTAAACAGAACTTCTGATTATAGCAAAAGATTTAATATTCATATATTTGGAATCTCAGAAGGAGAAGAGAAAGATGATAAGGTTGAAAACGTAGCCAGTGAAATAATGACCTAAAACTACTAAAATTTGGAAAAAGACATAATCCTACAGATTCAGAAACTAAGAAATTCCTGAAAAGGATAAACCCAAAGAAATCAACACCATGACATAGCATAGTTAAACTTTTGAAAAATAAAGATAAAATATCTTGATGGCAGTGAGAAGCAATATCTTATAAAGGCAAAAACAATGTGAATGATAGCAAACTTCTCATTAGAAACATGGAGACCAAAACAAAGTGGTATAATATTTTTTCAAGGGCAGAAAGAAAAGAACTGTTTATGGAGAATTCTATATCCATTGAAAATATTTTTCAGAAATGAAGGGAAAATCAAGACATTCTCAGATGAAAAACTAGTAGAATGTCTTGCTAGAAATAGAGAATAGAATGAAATTTGCTCAAATTGATTAAAAACAATCATCTACAAATTATCCTACAATTATCACTATACTTAGTAGTGAAACATTGAATGCTTTCCCCCTAAGATTGGAAACAAGGTAAGGATGTCCACTGTCATCACTATTATTCAACTTAATGCTGCAAGTACTAGCCACTGCAATAATGCTAGAAAAGAAAATAAAAGGCACACAGACTAGAAATGAAGAAATAAAATTGTCCTATTTTCATATGGCATCATTGTCTACATAGAAAATCCCAAGAAATTTACAAAATAACTCATAGAACTAATAAGTGTGTTTAGCAAGATCACAAGATAGAAGATATACATGCAAAAACTCAATAGTATTTCCACATACACATGAACATTGCAATGTAACAGAATACTATTCACAATTGTTGAAAAATACTTACATGCAAATTTAACAAAACATGTACAAGATTCATGTGCTAAAAATGACAAAATGTAGCTGAAAGTAATAAAAGAGTATCTAAATAAATGGAGAAACGTACCATGTTTATGGATTGGAAGACATAATATAATAAAAATGTCAATTCTTCCCAAATTGATATGCAAATTTAATTCAATACTTATCAAAGTCTCAGCATAAGTCAGTAGATATAGACAAAATTATTCTAAATATATAAAATCAAACTCACTGCTATCAAGTTGTTTCCGACTGATAGCAACCCCTATTAGGTTTCCGAGACTGTAAATCTTTATGGAAGTAGATTGCCTGTCTTCCTTTTGTGGAGCAGCTGTTAGGTTTGAACTGCTGACCTTCCAGTTAGCCGTCAAGTGCCTTATCCACTGTGCCACCAGAATTCCTTATTCTAAATATACATGAACATGAAAAGGAACTAGAACACCTAAAATAATTTTGAAAAAAAATAAAGTGAGGGAATCAATTTACTCATGTTCAAGACGTATTTTATAGCCATAGTAATCAAGATTGTGAGTTATTGGTGAGGGGATAGACACATAGATCAATAAAACAAAATAGAGAACCTGACCTGGAAATAAACCCAAAATATATTCCAAGCAGATTTTTAACAATGGTGCAAAAGTGATCAAAGGAGAAAAGATAAGATTTTCAATAAATGGTACTGGTGCAATTAGCCATCCATAGGCAAAAATGAACCTTGACTGAAACAATTAACTCAAAATGGATCATGGACCTAAGTGTAAAATACAATTATAAATTTTTTTTTCAAAAATATAGGAAAAAAAATCCTAGGAATCTAAGGCTAAGCAAAGTTAGACTTGACACCAAAAGCATGATTCATGAAAGAAAAATTTTATAAATTGGACTTCATCAAAACAAAAAAAATTTACCTTATAAAAGACCCTAATAAGAGGACAAAATGGTTTGCAAATCACATAGCCAAAAAAGAGCACTATCTAGAATATATAAAACACTCTCAAAATTCAAATTAAATAAAGTAACAATCAAATAAGAAAATAGGCAAAAAGCATGAACAGATATTTCACCAAAGAGGACACACAGATGACAAGCAAACACACTAAAACATGTTCCATTTCATTAGCCATTAATGAAATGCAAATTAGAACCACCATGAGATATTACCACACACCTATCAGAATGGCTAAATTAAAAATAGTGACACCACCACCTGCTGGCAGGGATGCAAGGAAATTGGATCACTCATGTATTGCTAGTACAGCCACTCAGAAAAATAGTTCATTCGTTTCTTTAAAAATTAGCATGTAACTGTCACATGATGGTGCCACTGTTTTTAAAGCATTGGGCCATTAACCAAAAGATTGGTGGTTTGAACCCATTAGCTGCTTTGCATGAGAAAGATGAAGTAGTCTGCTTCGGTAAGATTTACAGCCTTGGAAACCCTGTGGGGCAGTTCTGCTCTGTCATATAGAGTCCCTATGAGTTGGAATCAACTTGATGGCAATGAGGTTGGTTTGGGTACCACATGACTGAGAAATTGCACTCCTAGGCACTTGTCCCAAGAAATAAAAATTATGTTCACACCAAGACTTGTGGAAAAATGTTTATAGAAGATATATATATATATATATATGTATGTATATATATGTTGTTGTTGTTATGTGCCATCGAGTCGACCCCAACTCATAGCAACCCCTCCTTGGCTTTCCGAGGCAGTATCACTACAGAAGTAGATTGCCCCACCTTCCTTCCGAGGAGTGGCTGGTGGGTTTGAACCACCAGCCTTCTGGTTAGCAGTCAAGTGCCTTAGGCACTAAGCTACCAGAACTCCTATAGAGCCAAAATAATAGAGCCATATAACAATAGAACCAAAAACTAGAAACAGCTCAGATACCCTTCAGTGGGCAAATGATTAAAAATCAGTGGAACATCTGCAACACTACTACTCAGCAATAAAAAGGAACAATTGATTCACCCAACCATCTAGATGAATCTTCAGGGAATTATCTGATCAAAAAATCCAATCCTAAAAACGTAAACCCATATGATTCCATTTTTATAACATTCTTGAGGTAACAGAATTATGAAAATGGGAAATGGATTAGTAGTTGCCAGAGGTTAAAGAAGGATAAGGCAGGAAGAAAGTGGTTGTGTCTACTACAGGACAACATAAGGATCCTTGTAGTGATGGACATGCTCTGTGTCTTTGACTGTGCCTGTGTAAATTTTCAGGAGCTCTGGTAGCATAGTGCCTAAGGCACTTGACTGCTAACCAGAAGGCAGGCGGTTCAAACCTACCAGCCAACTCGATGGCACATAACAACAACATGTTAATTTCCTAGTCATAATATTGTGCTATGGATTTGCAAGATATTAGTACTAGTGGAAACTGAGCAAAAGGTATAAGAATCTCTGCATAATTTTTTTAAAAAATTACATGTGAATCTACAATTATCTTAAACTAAAAAGTTTAATTTTCAATAAAAGGGATACTAAAGGAATATTATGAAGAGCTTTATGAGTATAAATTCAGCAACTCAGTGCAATGGTCACATTTCTTGAAAGACAACAAGTACAAAATTGCACTCTGGAAAAAGTAGCTAAATTAAATAATCCTATGTCTATTAAAGAACTTGAGTTTGCAGTTTAAGACTTTCACAAAAGGAAAACCCCAGGACTAGAGGGCTTTCTGACGAAGTCTATAAATATTTATAAAATAATAATAATAATAGTATTTCTACAAAAACTCTTACAAAAATATTTGAAGAAAAGGGAATAGTTTTCAACTTGTTCTAAAATGCCACCATTATCCTGAAACCAAAACCAGACAAATACATTACAAGAAAAGAAAACTACAGACTAATATCTCTTATGAATATAGATGCAAAAAAAACTATACAAAATTTTATTAAATTATAACCAACAACATATAAAAAGTATAATATATAATGCAAAGTAGAATTTAGCCAGAAATGCAGGATTCATTAATATTCAAAAATCAATGTAATTCAGCATTAACAAACTAAAAAAGAAAAATCAAGTACATCCCAATTTATACAGAGAAACATTTGACAAAATCTTTCAATAAATGATAAAATATTTTAAAAGTGGTCTCAGTAAAGTTGGCATAGAAGGGAACTTCCTTAACCTGATAAAGGGCATCAACTAATTAATTAATTAATTAAAACTATAGAAAACATTATACTTAATAATGAAAGGCTGAATGAATGCTTTCCCTTTAAATCGAAATATAATGGAAATGTCTGCTCATCACTTCTATGCAACATTGTACTGGAGGTTCTAGCCAGTGCAATTAGGCAAGAAGAAATAACACCATTTTTAATCACACATGATTTGCAGATGTAAAAGAAATCTAACAGCATCTACAAAAAATATATTGGAATCTAGAACTACTAAGTGAATTTATCAAGGTAGCAGGATACAGCAGCAGTTAACAAAAATCTCTGGTGGTGCAATGCCTAAGGCATTTGACTGCTAACCAGAAGGCTGGCTGTTCAAACCCACCAGCCACTCCTCGGAAGGAACGTTGGGCAATCTACTTCTGTAGTGATACCGCCTCGGAAACCCTTCGGACATTATGAATCGGATCCGACTTGATGGCAGTGGAAGGGGTGGATGAACAAAAATAAATTGAATTAAACATTAAATTTAAGAAACAATACCACCTAATACCTTTTAAAATATAAATACCTACAGACAAATCTGACAAAAGATGTGAAAGTTCTGAACACTAAAACCTACAAAACCTTGCTAAGAAACATCAAAGAAAGTGTAAATAAGTGGAGAGGCGTACCTTTTCAAAAGACTCATACAGAAGACTCAATATTATTTAAATGTAAATTCTCCCACAATTACCTATAGATTTCACGCAATTCAATAAAAAATCCTAGCATACTTGTAAAAATTGACAAGCTGATTCTAAAATTCATATCAAATTCCAAAGGACCTAGAATAACCAGAAGTGCCTGCATCTCCCTAATGGTTAACACACTTACCTGCTAACAGAAAGGTTTGAGTTCATCCAGAGGCACCTCAGAAGACAGGCCTGGCATCCTACTTCTGAAAAATCTACCACTAACAACCCTCTACAGCTCTACTCTGACACACATGAGGTTGTCATAAATCAGAATCAACTCCACAACAACTGGTTTACTGGTTAAAACTGTCAAAACAACTTTGAAAAAACAGAAGAGTTGGAGGGGTAACACTATCTTATTTCAAGATTCATAATAAAAGTACAGCAATTAAAACAGTGTAGTATTGCCATAGAGAGAGGAAAAAAAGGTCAGTGGAACAAAAAGTGCAGAAATAGATCCATATGTATATAGACAACAGATTTTTGACTAGGATGTAAGAACAATCCAGTAGAGAAAAGTTAGTCTTTTCAACAAATGTTAGTAATATAACTGGGTATCTATATACAAAAAAAAAAAAAAAAGAACTTCAGTTCATACTTTGCATTATCATATGCAAAAATTAACTCTAAATAGCTGTAGGCCTAAATATAAAACCTAAGACTACTATAAAAGTCCTAGGAAATAAACATAGGAAAATATCTTTGTGAGTTTATGTGAAGCAAAGAGCTCTTGGATAGAACATTGAAAACACAATGGATTAAAAATTGATAAATTGCATTTCAATGAAATTAATAACTTCTACTCTTCAAAACCTCATGGGGCAATTCTACTCTATTATATAGTGTCACTATGAGTTGGAATCAATGTGACAGCACACAAGAACAACAACTCTGCAAAAGAGAATCAAAACACAAGCAACAGACTGGGAGAAAATATTTACAAGGCATATAAAAGCCTTGTTTCCAGAATATATAACAAACTGCCAAAATCAATAAGAAAACAACCCACAAAAACAGGACAAAGTATTTAAACACACACTTCTATTCACCAAGGGATTAAAACAAAAAAGAGACACCAACAAAAACATACAAGTGGCAAAGAAACATATGAAAATATGTTGTTGTTATTGTTGTTGTTAGGTGCTGTCAAGTCGCTTCTGACTCATAGTGACCCCATGCACAGCAGAAAGAAACACTGCCCGATCCCGCGCCAGCTCCATGATCCCTGCTATACTTGAGCCCATCGTCACAGCCACCATGTCAATCTGTCTCTGAAAGCCTTCCCCTTTTTCGTTGACCCTCCACCTTACCAAGCATGACATTCTTCTCCAGGGAATGCTGCCTTCTGACAACATGACTAAAGTAGGTGAGACGAAGTCTGGTCATTCTTGCTTCCAAGGAGCATTTCCCTGCACTTCCTCCAGGACAGATCTGTTAGTTTTCTTAGCAGTCCATGAAAATATACACATCATTATTATTCATTGTTTTTAATTGCCCTTGAGTTTGCTCTGATTGATAGCAACCCTCAACAGAACAAGACAATGCCTGGCCCTATACCATCCTCAGCCTTTGTTATACTTGATCAGATAGTCGCAGCTGCTTTGTTCATCCATTTAATTGAGGGTCTTCTCCTTTTTCTCTGATTCTCTATTTTACTAAACATGATACCCTTCTCCAGTGACTCGTCCCTTTTGACAAGATCAAAGTAAGCGAAACAAAGGCTGGCCATTCTCACTTCTAAGGAGCATTCTGGATGTACTTCTTTCAAGACAGATTTGTTCTTTCTTCTGACAGTCTATGGTATTTTCTATACTCTTTGACAACCCCACAATTCCAGTGCAACAATGCTTCTTCCATCTTCCTTATTCATTGTCTAGCATTCACATGCATATGAAGCTACTGAACATATTATGTCTTGTATCAGACGCACCTTAGTCTTCAAAGTGTTGTCTTTGCTTTTTAACACTTTAAAGAAGTCTTTTGCAGCAGACTTGCCTGGTGCAAAAGGATATCTGATTTCTTGACTGTCGCTTCCAAGAGTGTTGATTGTGGATCCAAGTAAAATTAAATCCCTGAACAACCTGTTTTCCATTTATTGTGACATTGCTTATTTGTCCAGGTATCAGGATTTTTGTTTTCTTTAAGTTGAGGTGTAATCCACACTCAACACTATAGTCTTTGATTTTAATCAGTTAAGGGTTTCAAGTCTTCTTCATTTTCAACAACCAAGGTCATATCATCTGCATATCGCATGTTATTAATGAGTCTCCTCCAATCCTGATGTTGTGTTCTTCTTCATACAGTCCAGTTTCTTGAAATATTTGTTCAGCATACAGATTGAATAAGACCCCCAAAGGTGGTCTCTATGAGTCAGAATCAACTTGATGGCAGTGAGTTTGTTTTTGTTTTTTTGGTACCGTTAATATCACACACATTATCCAATAATTTCCACTTTCTGTTGGCTCATCTTTCTTTGGAATGGGCACAAAAAAGGACTTTTCCCAGTCGGTTGGCCGGTAAGTATCTTCCAAATTTCCTGACACATACCCTTCCTGATTTTAAACCATGCAATATCCCCTTGTTCTATTCAAACAACTGCCTCTTGTTCTATGTACAATTTGATCATGAGCACAATTAAGTGTTTTAGAATTCCTATTCTTCACAGTGTTATCCATAATTTATTATGATCCACACAGTCAAATGTCTTTGTATAGTCAATAGCACACAGCTAAACATCGTTCTGGTATTCTTTGCTTTCAGCCAAGATCCGTCTGACATCAGCAATGATATCCCTCATTCTCTGACCTCTTCTGAATCTGGCTTGTATTTCTGGCAGTTCCCTATTGATGTACTGCTACAACCATTTTTTTAATGATCTTCAGCAAAATTTCACTTGCTTTTGATATTAATGATACCTACAAAACAAAACAAAACTCACTGCCATTGAGTCAATTCCTACTCATAGCGACCCCCTTTGGGTTCCTTCTCTGGAGTAGCTGGTGGGTTTGAACTGCCAACTTTCTGGTTAGAAGTAGGTTGGCAGTTCAA
>NW_006921990.1:1307631-1309978 GCF_000298275.1 Orycteropus afer afer
GTGATAATTAACACATCTTGATTGCATGCTTGGTCAATTTTAGACTGCAGAAGTTGATAAAAATCTTCAATTTCCTCATCTTTGGCTTTGGTGGTCAGTGTATAAGTTTGAATAATAGTAGTATTAACTGATCTTCCTTGAAGGCTATCAGGACAGATCTTGAAACATCCTTTGTGATGATGAATGCCACGCCCTTCCTCTTCAATTTGTCTTTCCCAGCATAGTAGATTATATGGTTGTCTGATTCAAAATGACCAAAACCAGTCCATTTCAGCTCACTAATGCCTAGGATATCAATCTTTATGCGTTCTATTTCATTTTTGATAACTTCCAATTTTCGTAGATTCATACTTCGTACACTTCATGTTCCAATTATTAATGAATGTTTGCCATTGTTTCTCCTCAATTTGAGTGGTGCCATGTCAACAAACGGAGGTCTAGAAAGCTTTACTTTATCCATATCAGTAGGTTGGTTCTACTCTGATGATGCAACTCTTTCCCAGTTGTATTTTGAGAGCCTTCCAATGTAAGGGGCTGGTCTTCCTGCACTGTATCATACAATGTTTTGGGGCTATTCATAAAGTTACCCAGTAATATATCAGATAGAGTTTCTCTGCTATTCATAAGGTTTCCCTGGCCAATTATTTGAGAACCGGATCCTTTTTTTTCTTCCTAGTCTGTCTCAGTCTGTAAGCTGCATTGAAACCTGTGCACCATGTGTAACCCTGCTGGTGTTTAAAACACTGATGGCATAGCCTCAAGCCTCACAGCAACACACAAGCCACCACAGTACAACAAACTGACAGACAAGTTTGTTTCCCTTAGCTCTTTGATACCTCTCTACCCTCCCCTTACTTGGATCCTTGTCACTGCTCCCTCTATCATCCCCTGACTTCTCTTTCTCCCACTTTCCTGTCTCTTGGGGATGGGGCCTGGGTCCCTCCCCTTACCTGGATCCCTGGTGCTGCTGCTCCCTCTGTCATCCCCCTGGCTTCTCTTTTCCCCACTTTCCTGTCTTTTGGGAGTGGGGCCTGGACCAAAGTAGGTGAGGCAAATCTGGCCATTCTCTCTTCCAAGGAGCATTCTGGCTGCACTTCTTCTAGGACAGATTTTTTTATTCTACTGGCAGAATATTTTCGATATTCTTTGCCAACACCATAATTCAATTTTTCTTCGGTCTTCCTTACTCATTGCCCAGGTTTCACATGCATATGAGGCAACTGAAAATATCATGGACTGGGTTAGGCACACCTTAGTCTTCAAAGTCACATGATTGCTTCTTAACACTTTAAAGAGGTCATTCGCAGCACAAGTGCCCAGTGCAATACAACATCTGATTTCTTGATTGCTGCTTCCAAGGGTGTTGCTATGAATCTAAGTAAAATGAAATCCTTAACAACTTAAATATTTTCTCCATTTATCATGATGTTGCTTATTGACCTAGTGTGAGGATTTTTGTTTTCTTTATGTTGAGGTATAATCTATACTCAACACTGTAGCCTTTCACATTCATCAGTTAGTGCTTCAAGCCATCTTCACTTTCAACAAGCAAGGTTGTGTCATCTGCATATTGCAAGTTGTCAATGAGTCTTCCTCCAATCCTGGTGCTGTATTCTTCTTCATATAGTCCAGTTTCTCAGATTATTTTGTTCAGCATACAGATTGAATAAGTATGGTGAAAGGATACAACCCTCATGCACACCTTTCCTGATTTTAAACCATGCAGTATTCTCTTGTTCTGTTCAAACAACTGCCTCTTGGTCTACGTACAGGTTGGTCATGAGCACAATTAAGTGTTCTGGGATTTCCATTCCTTGCAATGTTACAAAATACATAAAATCATTTGTTATGATCCACACAATAAAATGCCCTACACAGTTAATAAAACACAGGTAAACATCTTTCTGGTATTCTTTGCTTTGAGCCACAATCTATGTGACATAAGCAATGATATCCTTTGTTCCACATCCTCTGCTCCACTATAAAAAGAAATGAAGTATTGATACACACAACAACATGGATTAATCTCAAAATAATTATACAGAGTGAGAAAAGCCAGATAAAAAAGAGTACATACTGTATGGTTCCATTTATAGAAAACTCTAGAAAATATGTAGTAATAGGAAATCAAGCTAATCTATTGTGACAGGAAGCAGATCAGTGCAGAGCTTTGAGAGAGGGACTACAGAGGGCCATGAGGAATTTTGGGGGTAATAGATATTTTCACTATATTGATTAGGGTAATAATTTTACGTGGTGATTGTTTCATGGCTGTAAACTGATGGGGAGTCATGTTCATTGTGTCTTTCCTGTGTCCCTATATAGATTTGCACCTATTGATCTTTCA
>NW_006921990.1:1313163-1318150 GCF_000298275.1 Orycteropus afer afer
AATAACAACAGTGTTGCCATGAGTAGGAATTAACTCAATGGCAACCAACAATGAGAAACATTTCATCATCCATTTTCCCTGCTTTTCATAACAGTACTACCATTTTCCCTTAGCAAACCACCTCCCTAGCATTCTTAGTTGATGAGCTAGACTCCCCTTTGGCTCAAAGAGTGTGCATGAGTCAAAGGGCATTGTGAAAAGATGAGTAGCAAAGTCCACACCCCTGAACTTTCCTCCCTACTCTCTCTCAACTAGGTCTCCAAACAATACAAAAGCTAGAGCAAGTAAGCAGCATTGTTGAATTTGAGGTCATAGGCTCCAGAATTTATCAAAGAAAAGATATTTTTACTTTTCTCTGTTTGGGGCATGACTGGAGGATCCTGTCACAAACAGGAAAGGTCTGAATTTCATGGTGGTGTAGTTAGCTTTTGACTGCTACCCAGAAGGCTGGAGGTTCAAACCCACCAGCCATTCCTCAGAAGGAATATTAGACAATCTTATTTCTGTAGTGATACTGCCTCGGAAACCCAAGGAGGGGTCGCTATGAGTCCGGGCCGACTGGACGGCACATAACAGCAACAACAACATCTATCTATGTATCTATGTATCTATCTATCTATCTATCCGGCATATACATAAGCATTGGACGATTACTTGTTAGTAGATTTGATAGCCAAATACAGATAACCTTTCAAAAGACAGAAGTCCCCTCCATAAAAACAATTAGCAGCTGTCTAATGGGATGCTTATTAGTCAGTCTGATTTTGCTTCAAACAATTTTGCTGGCTTCGTGTACATGACCAGTCATCCTGGTTTCCCTGGAACTGAACAGTTTCTTAGGTGTAAGACTTTCTATTCTAAAACTGGGATAGTCCTAGGACTGATATGAGTTGGTGTTCTAGCTATGTATCTTAATGCAAATTAATAGAAAATATCTATTGAACAGTTGTTCTTGGTTTTGGTTTAGCGTACATCAGCTAATGATGAAAGCTTAATTTTTCTCCCTCTTCCTCAGACTTCTCTTCATTCCTCCTCCTTATTTCTCACATAAGAAGACTCACCCTCACCCACATTTCACTTGGAAAGGCTTTATTTCTGGGGATAGTTAAAGGCACAAAGAGATGTTTAAAGACTCATGAAGTACAATCAAAGGTGAGAGAAGGCTTATGAAACCACACGTCCCACTTCTCCTTTCCTCTGGGTCCTTGCACCTTCATCAATCTCTCTCTTATTAACTCTACTAGTTCATTAAATTCCCTCTTCACCCTGGCAAACTTCCTTTCACCCGCTGTTGCTGTTGCTAGGTGCCGTTGATACAATTTCTACTCGTAGCAACCTTATGTTCAACGAAATGAAACACTGCCTGGTCCTGCGTCATCCTCACATTTGTTGCCATATTTAAACCCATTGTTGCAGCCACTGTGTCAATATACCTAATTTAGGGTCTACAATATACCTAATTTAGGGTCTCTCTGACCCTTTACTTTACCAAGCATGATGTCCTTCTCCCGGAACTGGTCCCTACTGATAACATATCTGAAGTATGTGAGACAGCCTCACCATTCTCACTTCTAAGGAGCGTTAAGGCTGTACTTCCAAGATCACCTCATAAAGTTAGATAAATGAGATATCTTCAAACCTCCTGTTTCCTTCCTTCTCTTCACCTCCAATCTCTTTGTTATTCTTTTACATTTACTGCATTCCCTTCCCCACATCCCACTCACTAGTCAGCCCATTATAATGACTCTTGACTCTCACCATTCCCTTGAAACTACTCTTAAAAGTAACCTAGGACCATGGCCACTGCTATCAGTGCCATGTTGGGAAATAATAAAGTTCCCCTTTCTTCAAGCAGAGTTGGCAAGAGGTGCAGAGCACAAACTGGTTACCTCTCTCAGCTGTGCAACCATCCCCTGTAGCCATGCTTAAAACAAACAAACAAAACAAAAACATCAAGTCAATTCCAACTCATAGCAACCCTAAAGGACAGAATAAAGGTGTCCCATAGGGTTTCCAAGGCTGTAAATCTTTATGGAAGCAGATTGCCTCATCTTTCTCCCACAGAGCTGGTGGGTTAGAACCACCAAATTTTTGGTTAGCAGCCAAGTTCTGCAACCACTATGCTACCATATACAGCATTTCGTAAGTCCCAGATTCAATTGGCTCTTCTCATCCTCATCCCCTAGGACCTGTCTGCAGTATTTGATACTGATGAGCACACTCTGACTCTTGAAATCTTTTTTCTGGGTTTCCAAGCCTTCCTCCCACCTTTGATTGTACCTCAGGAGTCTTTAAGTAACTCTTTGTGGATCTCTTTCACTAAATCCAAAAATAAAGCCATTATCAATTTTTTTCTTTGGCCTTGTTCTTCTCCAATTACAGTCACCATTTTGGTCACTATGGTTTAGAGGCACTCCCATGGCAAATATCGTATCTTTTCCGTTACCTCTCTGTTTAGATTTCCAATCCTATGTCTCCTCAAGATCAGGCTTCAATTTCCAGTTGCACATTAGTTATTTCCCTATGGACATCTCATTTTGCCTGCCATGTCTAAAAATGAATGCATCATATTGCCACAGAATCCTTCTCGGTTAATGTTACCATTCTAATGATCCAGACTTGAAAGCTCAGAGTTATCTAAGATTCTTCTTTACATCCTGTCACTCAAACTGCATATATGATCTGTAAATATACCCTTTTGATCCTATCTTCTAAAAATCTCTTATATTCTTCCCCTTTTCATTTGACTGGATAGATAGTTTAGAGTAGAAGTTAACAGTGCAGAAATTGAAGCCAAACTAGGTTTCAAACCCTAATCCCTGCCATTATTTCTATCACCACCTCTAGTTTCCATCTAGTTGACTTTGACTCATGGTGACCCCATGTGTGAGAGTGGAATTGTGCTCCACAGGATTTTAAATAGCTGATTTTTCAGAAGTAGATTGCCAGATCTTTCTTCCAAGGAGCCTATGTATGGACTCAAACCTCCAACCATTTGCACCACCCAGGGACTTCCCACTTCTGCTTACTAGTTATGAAATCTTAGGAAAATGACTCAACTTATCGTCTGCAAAAATGGAAATAATGGCAACCTGCCTTATGTTATTGTTTAAGGATCAAACAAGTCAATACATGTCTAGCAAATATAAATATTAAGTGTATATTTACCTGATGTACTTTCTCCGCCTAGCAGTGGTAGTTCATTGGTAAAATTTCCACCTTCTGTGCAGGATATGTGGGATCAATTCCCAGATAAATACATAGTTAGGTCCCACCCATATGTATGTCAAAGAAGGCTACCATGTTGCTGTGATGCTGAACAGGTTTCAGTGGAGCTTCTGAACTAAGACAACCAGGAAGAAAGGACTGGTGATCTACTTCCAAAAAATCAGCCAATGAAAACTCTGTGAATCACAACAGTCCACATCCTGTTGTGCATGGGATTGTTCTGGTGAACAAAGTTTTGCCATGAGTTAGAGGCTAACTCGATGACAGCTAACAACAACAACAATAGACACCTAGCAAAACCGTATATCCCAGGTCCCTCACATTTCAAGAGGTCACAAAATGTGGGCATAAATGTGGTACTTCCAGTCAAAGCTAGTTAAAAGCAGACACGATTTCCCTATGCTCTATTTTTTCTGAGGCAACTTTGGAATCAACCCATGATGATGGTAGGCTTAGATGACTGAAGGACTCTAAATCTCTGAGGAGGAGAGCTAACTCTCCTAGAGGAGAGCTACCCAGAAGACACACCCAACCAGAAGCTTCTATAATGAGTTTTGTTTGTTTGTTTTTAAGAGAAGGAAATGTTTTTGTGTTAAACCACTGATCTTTAGGATTTGTTTGTAATTGCTGCTAACATTATTTATTCTAAACATCATGTAAATATGCTGGAAACACTGCTACAGGTAGTAAGTATTCAATAAATGGTAGAGATTATTATATCTACTGCTACTATATTACATTGAGTCCAAATTCTCTCTCATTTAGATTATAAGAGTACCATGTAAAAATTTAACTCATGCTTGCCCAAATTGTTCATTTATTTAGGACATATTTTGCTATAAAAGTGATTGTTTTGCTGAATTATAATGTTACTAAATGTTAAGACGATAATTATTAAAAGACAGCAAAAGAATATTATTTTGTGATTCCTGTCAATTAGATGTAGCTCTGGTGGCACAGTGCCTAAGGCACTTGACTGCTAAGCAGAAGGTTGGCAGTTCAAAGCCATCAGCCACTTCACAGAAGGAAGATGGGGCAATCTACTTCCACAAACCCAATGAGGGTTGCTATGAGTCCAAATTGTCTGTTTTCTAAGTCTTTTTGCTACAAACTGTATTTTCTTGAAATAGTACCTCAACAACAACAAAAAAAAAACCTAGACCTTGTGCCTTTCAGTCTCACTCCCAATCCAACCATCCATTTTTTTCTTTCTCCTGACTATAAGATAGTCCATCATATCTTATCTACTATTCCACCATCTACTAAAAGTTTTTCCTCTGAAAATAACAGTAACAACAATATTAAAAATAACCAGCATGAACAAGTGTTCCCTGAACGTCTGGCACCACAGTAAATGCTTCACGAACATGATCTTATGTGACTGTTACAATACCCCTAGGAGATGAGCATTATTATCACTCTATTTTACAGATGAAGAGTCTTAGAATGGTTCTATAACTTACCCAGGGTTGTACAGCAATTCAGGCCAGAACAAGAGTGAATTACTTTCCTGTGAAAGGTACAATAGGGCTCCAGCCTCAAATTTGAAATCAGTGCCTGATTCCACAGCCCAAGAGCTTATCCACTAGGCAATAATGCCAGCACTGTGGTAATGCTCACTACATAAGATCCAGGATTTGATTATACCTCCATGAAAGCATTTACTACACTCTCTAGTACTATAGTTACATGCATCCTTTCTCTTTTATGAATTCTTTGAAGAAAGCAATGGTATTGTATAAATATTCGTTTGAACCAA
>NW_006921990.1:1332554-1333393 GCF_000298275.1 Orycteropus afer afer
CTTCACCCAAATTAAAAAAAAAAAAAAAAAGAACATCATTCAAGAAGAAAGTAAGAAGTCATTAAAAAGACAAGAAAAGAAGAAAAGACCAACATTTATGTCAGAAGAGACTCTCAACCTTGCCCTTGAGCAGAGAGTAGCTAAAGCAAATGAAAGAAATGACAAGATAAAAGAGCTGAACAGAAGATTTCAAAAAGGAGCTCAAGCAGACAAAGCCAATTACTAGAAGGCTGGTGGGTCAATCCAACCAGCCACTTCTCAGAAGGAAAATGGGGCAATCTACCTCTGTAGTGATACCGCCTCGGAAAATCCAAGGAGGGGTCGCCATGAATTGAATCTGACTCAACAACAGTGAGTTGGGCTGGTTTTTTTTTTTTTTTTTTTTTTAAATGAAATGTGCAAAGACTTGGAGATAGAACACCAAAAGGGAATAATATGCTCCACATTCCTTAAGCAGAAAGAACTGAGGAAAAAATTTGAGCCTCGAGTTCCAGTATCTCTGGTAGCATAGTGCCTAAGACATTTGACCTCTAACCAGGAGGCTGGCGCTTCAAGCACACCAGCCACTCCTCAGAAGGAAGGCTGGCCAATCTACTCCTGTAATGATACCACCTCAGAAACCCAAGAAGGGGTCGCTATGAGTCGGGGCCCACTCGACAGTACGTAACAACAACATCATGGGCAAAATACTGAATGATGCAGGAAGCATCAAAAGAAGATGGGAGGAATACATAGAGTCACTGTGCCAAAAAGAACTGGTCAATCTTCATCCATTTCAGGAGGTGGCATATGTTCAAGAACCAATGATATTGAAGGAGGACGTCGAAGCTGCACTGAAG
>NW_006921990.1:1334748-1337760 GCF_000298275.1 Orycteropus afer afer
CCAGCCTTCTGGTTAGCAGTCAAGTGCCTTAGCCACTATGCTACCAGAGCTCCCTCTCCTGTATAGCACTAAGCAAATAAGCTGCAAAGGACCTCTTTCAAGCGCTGAGGAGCAAAGTTGTCTCCTTGAGGACTAAGGTGTGCCTGACACAAGCCATGATATCTTCAATCGCATCATATCCATGTGAGAGCTGGACAATGAATAAGGAAGACTGAAGAAGAATTGATGCTTTTGAGTCGTGGTGCTTGCAAAGAATGCTGAAAGTACCATGGACTGCTAAAAGAAATAACAAATCTGTCCTGGAGGAAGTGCAGCCAGAATGCTCCTTGGAAGGCAGAATGGCCAGACTTCATCTCACCTGTTTTGGTCATGTTATCAGAAGGGACCATTCCCTGGAGAAGAATGTCATGCTTTGTAAGGTGGAGCGTCGACAAAACAGGGGAAGGCCCTCAATGAGATGGATTGAAACAGTGGCTGCAGCAATGGGATCAAGTATATACAGCAAGGATCACGGGTGATGTTTCGTTCTGCTGTGCATAGGGTTGCTATGCATCAGAGACGACTCGGCAGCACTTAACAACAACGACGACAACAAGAAACTTTTACAGTTTTGCCTGCTTAATACTTCTACTACCAATTTTAAGTTCGTTCTACGAGATCATTGAGACTTGCAAATGTAATTTAATAATTTTCACTAATCAACACTTTGTTTATAAAATATATCACACTAGCTGTACACTTGTAACAATCCTTCTTATCCATCTTTTCTCCAATGGGGCTACCAGCCCTACTGAATGCTTGTGTATGCTCCAATCTAATGCTTTGTTGTCTCCCGGGAGTGTGCATACTTTAGAGTCACGTCAGTGGTAAACATCACTTTATAAGCTGTGTATCAATTGACCAGAATATAATATTGGCAAAATTTCTAATAACGTCCTATAAATAGGAACACAGGAATTTTAAAAAAATCCTTAAGTCTTATTTAAAAAAAAAAAAAAAGTTGCCATGGAGTCGATTCAGTGTCCAAGTAAGAACTGTGCTCCACAAGCTTGTCAATGGCTGATTTTTCACCTTTCTTCCAAAGTGTCTTGGGTGGATTCTAATCTCCAGCCTTTGGATATGAGCTCTGTTAATGACTGCTAACCAGAAGGTTGGCGGTTCAAACCCACTAGCTGCTCCTCGGAAGGAAGGGTGGGCAATCTACTTCTGTAGTGATACAGCCTCGGAAACCCAAGGAGGGGTCGCTATGAGTCGGGTCTGACTCACAATACATAACAACAACAACAACAACCATTTGTATCACATAAAACCCAAAAACCCACACTCACTGCCATCAAGCTGGATCCGACTCAAAGCGAACCCTCCTTGGGTTTCCCAGGCAGTATTACTACAGAAATAGATTGCCCAACCTTCATTCTGAGGAGTGGCTGGGGGGTTTGAACTGCCAGCCTTCTGGTTAGCAGTCAAATACCTTAGGCACTAGGCCACCAGACTCCCCAGGGATTTATAAATCCCTTGAATTCCAGCTGTTGAGACTCTGGAAGCTAAAAGAAGTAGCTTAAAAGTAGATTGTTAGATGATCCCAAGATCACAGAGGCTCATCTCAGACCAGTTAAATCCCAATCAACTGATTTTCTACTATTCTGCCAAACGCTCCACCAAGAAGGTTCTTAATAACGCTATTTGGTGAAGGAGATTTCAGAGGGAAATGGGCGTGCAAAGAAGAGCAGCAACTTGGCAGGGACACTCTAATATCTTGTAACACTGCCTGGTTATTACTTGATTACTGATATTTTAAAAGTAAATTTACAGAGTTGTCACTGAACTCAGTAGTGGGAAAACGGGCTTGAAAATATCTATTTCAGCTCAAGATTTCTTATTTGGTAACTAATCCACACCAGGTACCTCCGTGTTGGTACCTAGCACAATGCCAGGCCGGGAAAGCTCAAATGACCCATGAGTACTGGTCATTGAGAAGCCGGTCTATGTATTGTAGTAGCAGTCTCCAGAAAAAAACAAAAACTTCCTTCTGCCAGAGCCGCATTTCTTTATGGGGTACGACCAAAACCATCGGACTACCATCACTCCTGTAATTCTATCACAATAATTATTATAAAATTATTATAAAGGCCTGACAAGGTTTTTTGATTAAAGTTTTGGATAACCCCTATAATCAGAAGATTTAAGACGTCACTAAAAACATAAAAACTAAATGTAGGTGTTTATAGTTCACTGGAAACAAATCAGTTATAATATCGAAATTCCAGCTTAATCTGCAAAGGGATGTCAGTGTAATTGAAACACATTTAAATGAAAAACACAGATGCGATTTATTTTTGTATATGGCATGCTTGGATCATTGCCGACCCATCCCCTTCAGCGACTCAGGCCTGCCCTGAGGGGATCTAGATTGCTTGACTGTAAGAACTGCCTCCGCCTCCGCACCGCCGGCTTTGAGGGACGATCCAGCCCCGAGGGCGCTTCCAGGGGGCGTCCCCGCTCGGAAGCGCCCGACCAGGGAGTGGCAACCCGCAGTGGGCCCCACCGCCCCGCCGCCTCGAGCGCGTCCCTAGTCCTGAGCCTGGAAGCGGCCAGAGACTGCGGGAGACCAGTTAGGGTGGCGAGGCCGGGCCGGGGGCGCGCGGGGCCCGCAGAAGTGCGGGCTTTCCCCACCCTCGGAGGCGACCCCACCTCCCGCCTCCGCTGCGTGAGCGCGTGTGTCCGTCTGTCTGTCTTCTCTCTCGACGTCAGTGGGAATTTCCAGCCAGGAAGTGAGAGAGTGAGCGAGAGAGAAAGAGAGAGAAGTGCACCAGCGAGCTGGGGCAGGAAGAGGAGGTTTCGCCACCGGAGCGGGCCGGCGACGCGCTGACAGCTTCCCCTGCCCTTCCAGTCTGTCGGGCCTCCTGTCGTTGCCGCCCTCGGCCTGTGCTCCGCCGCCGGTCCCGCTTCGAGAGCCCCGCGCAACCCAGGCCGGAGCCGGAGCCACCGCGGCTGGGAGGCGGCGCCGCTGCG
>NW_006921990.1:1338330-1345454 GCF_000298275.1 Orycteropus afer afer
CCCTGCTAAGAAGTGGAGAGAGGGTTGAGATGCGCTGTGGAACCGAGGAGAGAGGGGAAAGTGGTTGGTGCAGTGCTGAACCAGATTTCACCTAAGGGCCATTCTATAAAATGAAAGCAGAAGTGCATGTCAGTCCTCTTGTCTGGAAAACTCTCCATAACTCCCCAGAATCTCATAGGAGAGCCTTTTTCTCCTACTTCTGAAAGCAGCTCACTTCTCATGCGGTTTATTTTATATTCATGTACCACTATAGGACCTGTATGTTAGTTTTCAAAAAATAAGGAGGGCCTGACATCCGAGCGAGAAAATAAATTACCTACTTAGAGCAATTTTCAGGCCTTCTGATTATATGGAACACCAGGAAATGTGCATGACCTCTAAAACAAAAATAATGATATAAACAAAGCCTATCCCAAATACAAGTTTTCTTAGGTTCTTTAGAATAAACACGGATGGGGATGTTTGCTCTGATTTATTGGTCTAAACTGACACTTAAATGGGACTTAATGCTGCAGGATTTGAGTATCAAGGTTTCAGACATTTATATGGACTTTGTTAAGTAGGGTTTTTAAATATTGTAGCTTATGAAATAGCCATATTTAACTTAAGGATTTTGTTATAAAGCTCGTAAGCTGGAAAATGATAATGGATTACTAAAACATTTAATGGCTTTCGCATAAACATGTTCTTCCACCAACTGGTCATCTTTGATAATCACTAAAGCTTGGGGTCAAGATGTTCGATAATTATTTTTCTAGCAAATTTCTTCAACAGAATATTAAATGATTAACATCTGTTAAAACTTTAACAGGAAAACTTGATTAAAATAAAGCCCTTAGCTGAAGCATATTGTTTTCCTAATTTTAGTATTATGCTTTCTAGAGATGAGTCCTTTTACCATCTAATGCACTATAGAAATTATGTCAGTAATTTTAAGCCAACTATTTTTTTTGACAGGAAATAACAAGAAATTTGTTTCCTGTAGCATTTTACATTTATGATGTAATTGAATTGCTAAAATGAAAAGAGCGTATATGATGAAGGGAAATGGGAAATCTGAAATGATTCATCTATATTGACATACCTGCAACTCCTAATGCTCTCCAGAGCTTGTTTAGGTAAAATGTCTTCCTGTCCAAAGCCTACTGGACAGACTGGAACATAAAGGAAGACTCATTGTATGTGGATTTAATACTGGGACTAAAAATACTGCTTGTTGTGAATAGCAAACCACTTCTAACCTGTTTGAAAGACTTTTGAAAGAAAAAGAGTATAATCCTATTAGGGGTTGTTGGTGATTTGAAAATCGATTATCTTTGTTTTGAAATTTCATTTTTATTGGTATTTCTGCAGTGGGCACTCACTTGGCCTGAATAAATGCCCCTGGTTTTCAAACCTAGGTAGTAAGTACTGGAGGATACATACAAAAATAGTCATTCCCCTTGGTAAGCACCACTTTGATCTTTACACTTTCTTTTTACTTCTACCTCTTAAGCAAGATCATTTGTGATGGCTGAATTGCAGTTGCAGGAAGCTCAATTGGTCTGAAATGAAGCAGGATTTTAGATTCAGTGATCATCTAGCTCACATTTTCTCTTGTCATTCTTCCTTTGAGCAAATTGAAACTAGTTTGAGAAATCAGTATTTATGCAGAATTTCTTTAAAAAGTTATGACTAGTTTCAAACTTCTGGATAGTGGATGAAGTATACCACTACTTGGACTTTTGGGGATTGTACATTGTGGTGGATAGGAGATTCAGATAAGGAATTGGCAGCTACATGGATCTTGGAGTATACTTCAATTAGCAAGCCCTTAAGTGTTACCTAATTTATGTGAGAGGTATTCCCCTCTTCAGAAGAGGTGAAAGTTCTGGCTTCTGGGGGGAAGTGGTTACTCATAACCTTTAATTAGTTTGAACTTGGGAGAAGTAAGAACGGTGGTTGACATTTTAAAACAATAAGTGAAAAATTATTTCTAAGTTGCCATATGGATTTTTGATAAAGCAGTCAAAATATCCTCTTTCTCTTCTTCAGAACTTTCTTAGGAGTGGATGTGCTTGTCTGACACTGGAGATGGTCCAGTAGAAAGAGTACTAGAAAGGCAGAGTAGTTTAACCAGTTGAGTAAATATTCAAGTTATGCTCTTCTGGTTTACAGATTGAACAGGACAGGAACCACATTAACAGGAATAGATGTATATGAATCAGTGCTAAGAAAAGTTCCTTGTTAATTTGTCTCATCTTTTACAGAAAGGCTTTTTTCCCCCCATTGGTTCATCTATTTTCTGTTTATAATACAAATTATAAATTACATAAGATGTGACTGTTAGAAGAAGAGGAGGAGTAGGTAAAACAGAATTTCAGTACTGTAGGAGGCTGTAAGATGTTTTGCTCCTATTCCTACATTTACATCTGATTAGAATTTTCTATTAGTTAAATGACACCTGCTTGTTGGTGACCAGTAAACCACACTGGAGCAATTTGCCCTGCTTGCTGGGATTAATTTCTCTCTCATTCACACTCTTGCACTTCCATAAATACAGAACTCAGACAGTGTTTCTGTTTTGAATTGACTCTCCCTGTTTAGGAGACCTTGAGGGTTTTAAAGAACTAGAACCATAAACCTTGAGGGATTCAGCCTCAGGAAGCAATGTTTGGACTACAAGTCAGTTGGGGTCCTAGACTCTTTGTAATAAAAAAATATTAATATTTGAAACCAGATAATTTGGCAGAGTGAATAATTAGGGTAACATAACCAAACCACTTAGTTTTATAGTACTGTATTTCATTGATGAATATCCAGTGTCTCATTGTTAGATGAAAACAAAAGGTGGTAATATTTTTGTTGTGATGATGAAATTGCTTCATACCTTTGGTTTTTCCTGTAGTGGAGGGTGTTCCTGGATGCAAATTAATATGATGTCTTTCAGATTTTCAGGTGAGATTAGTAGACTTGGCCTTAAAGATCAGCTAGCAGTTTAGAAAATAAGTTGAGAAATAAAATCTCATTCCTTCACCACAAATAATTTAATGTCTAATATGAACACTGTCATACATGATAAAAATAATATAAAGTATGAGTTGTTAGATTAAAGATTGCTCAAGAGTATAGGCTATATATGAAAATATTTGTTTAATTTAGATTATTAACCAGAAAAAATACCATTTTATTTTAAAATTTTGAAAAGAAATCCCCTAATCCTTATTCTCTCTTTTTATTTTCTTTACTAACACAGATTTGATTTTTAGTAGTACAAGTTTTATCTGCTTTAATTTATTGCCTGTTTTTAAAATTAGAATAATTGCTGTTGTTGGGTGCTGTCACATCAATTCCTCTTCATAGTTACCCTATGTGATGCGGTAGAACTACCCTGTAGGGTTGTCTAGCCGCAATCTTTATAGAAGCTAACCATCAGTCTTTCTCCTGAAGAACGTATGGGTGGTTTTGATCTACCAACTATTAGTTTAGCAGCTGAGCACTTAACTGTTAGCATTGCTAGGACTCCTAGATTATTGATGATTTAATTCTCCATTAAACATTGGTCTTTTACTTTTCATTTACATTTTACCATTAGTCCAGAAATCTGGCAACCAGCTTTTATTCTGATCCATATTTTTAACAGATAATAATAGACTTGAATTCTCTGAATTGTGAAGAAATAGTTTCTGACTGATGGAGCTTTAAGAGAGAATATAAAGATTCTATATGACTTTAATAGAGTCTCCCTTATTTATTTACTTATTTTAAAAGAGCTTTCTGAAGAGAATCAAAATCTTATAGGTCCAATAAAAGAAATCATATCTAATCCATACTGACAAACCAAGGAATATTTGAGGTTTAGCATTATGCTTATTGATTTACAGTAAGCAATCACTATTTGTTGAATGAATGACTTTAAGTTTGTTTTTCTTTCTTTTTCTTAATGAGTGATTCTACAGGAATTAAAAATTGAACTATTTTGCCTTCCCTTCTGAGAAGGAATAAGCCAAAAACAGTTCTTACTTCCTAGTTATTATTTTACTATCTAAAGTGCACTAAAAATTTATTAGTTTATATTAACATACCTTCTAAAAGGGAAACATTTCATTCCCAAAAAGAAGTTTATGAACTGAATTAAAAAAAAGAAAAAAGCCTTATAGTTTCAAAGTATTAAGAGGCACTTGTCAGGCATGGTAATAAAGTAATTGAAATGATAAAAGGTGCTTGTACAAGTAAAAAATGTAACTTTTTGACTAAATTAGAATTCCTTTGAGGCTTCATTAAAACTGTAACTTCAATCTTAGTAGCTCCAAAAAAGTAAACAGTGATTACAAGCACTGCTTTCTAAGCCAAAGATTTCTAAAGCCTATCCAAATTAACCAACCAAAAAGAAAGAAAATATGTTATGATATCCAGAATTAAATACTTCTCATCCATAAATCTGTAACTATTAGAAGTTAGTAGATGGGAAACTTCAAGCTAATAGCAGGGTTTACTAAACTTAAAACATCATACTCTTATGATTTTGCAACATTATAAAACCTGAGGCCTTATCATAGCAGGGTTTGTTGATTATCGCTCAATTGTAGCATTTTCTGAAAAGTGACTTTGAAACTCTGACTCTAATCGCTTATTTTATATGAGCAAAGTTTATGAAAATGAAAGATAACACCTAAATTAGGAAAGAGCAAAATGACAACTCTCTGTCCTAGTGTCTTTGTGCCGCCATGGAGTTTATGCTTTTTTAACTTAATGCTTAACTCTGACTTCTTTTGGGAAGACAGAACCATTTAAATGAAAGCTACATGCTTTGCTGCCCACTTAATTCTGGTTCTGATCCTGGCCTTTCTTCCCATCACTTACAAACTGACACTTATTTAAAAAATTAATTGCAAAAATATACATATATGCATTTATATATTTTGTTATTAAGAAACTGAGAAAGAAATTAAATGTTTACTTATTGTGAATAGCAGCAGCGTTTGTGAGTTAAAGTAACAAAATGATCCACTCTGGCTGTGGCTTCCCTGTGGCTTCTGACCAGAGAACTATAAATCTTGTATTTCATTACATAATGAGCTCAACCTACAGCTTCTGGGCATGAAGAGAAACACAAACAAAACATACAGAGCTATAATGTAGTCCTTTACTGTACTAGTCAAAAGTATATGGGTAGTCCATACATTTTATACTATCAAATAAAGCTATTGGGTTTTTTCTCTGATTTGAGCCTTTTTTTTTTTTTTTTTGGTAAACGAGGCTCACTAGTGTTTCCAGGAGAGATTTACTGTATTTGCATGTAAATAATGCACACATTATATGTTTTTGTGTACTGAGCAACAGATCTTGTGTTACTTTCATATGCAGGCTGTACCAATATGTTTTACATGTTGATGGCTCCAATTTCATTTTTTTTCCCCCCTGTCCATTGGATTTAATGTTAAGTCTTCATCTTAGTGCCTGTTGATGTGGAGGTTTGGTTCCCAGGAGCCAACGGTCACTAGCCTTCCCTTGAGTTTCTAAAGCAGCCCCTCTCCTGGCAGGATTCCTTCCCTGCTCTGCAAACTGCTTTCTCCAATGCATGAAGAATTCACTGTTTCCCACCAGCCACTCCTCGGAAGGAAGGTTGGGAAATCCTACTTCCGTAGTGATACTGCCTCAAAAACCCAAGGAGGGGTCGCTATGAGTTGGGGCCGACTCGACGGCAAACAACAACAACAACCCCAGAAACAGAACTGCCTCAGAGCAAACACAATTTCTGTTGTTTATTTTCTAATTACTAGGGGTACTTCCAGGCTTGATTCATGACTTCTGGACTATGGCTTATACCTTTATTGTACAAAGATGACCAAAAGTAATTATTTTTGGACTATTGAATGTGAATGAGGCTAAAAGTCACTTCTGGAAATGTCACTAGACATACACAGCATGTGCATAGTCATGCTATGCCAGAAATTTTTTTTTACATAATTTCGTCATGTGTTCCTGTTACGTGTGTGTGCACATTATTTACATGGATGTGCTATTTGTGGAAAAATACCATACTTTTGCTAACTTGAACTAATGAAAATACAAAAACCAAAAAACCAAACAAATTCACTGCCATCGAGTCGGATCTGACTCTTAGCGACCTTTCTTGGGTTTCTGAGACGGTATCACTATGGAAGTAGATTGCCCAACCTAAGGCCTACGTAGAATTAAGCAAACCTCTCTAGAAAGAAAATATTCCAGTTATCATTTTAAAAAATAATTTGATTGCTATGATGAATTTTTATTTGTCAAAATGGCAGTTTTTATTTTGATTACCACCAGGTATCATGTGATTTGGACTAAACACATCATGCTATATATTATATTTCAATGTCAGTGCATACACATCCATCATTTTTATCTCCAGAAATCAATTCTAACATATCAAGCATGGAAAGAAGGAAAAATTAAAGGTGTTGACAGGCTCCCAAATCAACCTACCTGTTTACTGGTTCTGTGTCCTAGCTTGCAATTCATTTAAATAGTGAAAATAAATGACTTGTCTTAGAAAGTGTGCCTTCCAAGACAAGAATTTTAGGAATGAAGAGAGTGGCTATTTTTGGGTGTTTCATCACAAATTCCTGACTAGAGGTTTGTGGTTTATTAATACTTGAAGAACCTCTTTATCAGTCAGTTATTAACTTAGATACAGGTATATTCTGGGGGTGGGGCGTTAGCTTTGTTTTGGTGTTTGATCATTAAAATTTTATTTCTAAACTTCAATATATTTTTCTTTCCTTTTTATTGAAGGGAGAGTGGTGTGATATGAGGTCAAAAAATAATCCCTTTCCATTTACAACACCTAATATAATTCTGTACATGTCATACGAGCATGTTTATGACTTATAAAATTAGACTGTATGGAAAGATGGAAAGGTGGAAAGACTGGAAGGATGTTGTTTATATAGAGGAAATTTGAAGTAGAAAGGAAGGAACATGAAGAAAGTTAAGAATAAAAATAAACAACATATTTCAGTTCTGTTGGATGTTCAGGGATATTTTGGAAATATACAAAACCATTGATTTATATACAGTTAAAACTGAGAACTGATAAATAAGGCACACTAACTTTTAGAAAAAGCTAAGAAGTAGAAAAGATTATTTAAAAAAAAAAA
>NW_006921990.1:1345939-1353518 GCF_000298275.1 Orycteropus afer afer
GGAAACCCAAGGAGGGGTCGCTATGAGTCGGGTTTGACTCGACGGCACATAACAACAACAACAACAACATAGGAGCTCTAGGAGCTCTGGTGGCATGGTGCCTAAGGTACTTGACTGCTAATCAGAAGGCTGGCTGTCCAAACCCACCAGCCACTCTTCAGAAGGAAGGTTGGGCAATCTACTTACATAGAGATACTGCTTCAGAAACCCAAAGAGGGGTCTCTATGAGTCGGATCCGACTGGACGGCAGTGAGGTGAGGTGTGGTAAAACATTAACTATTTCCTGACAATTTTAAAACGTTGTGATTAGTCATTTACTCTGAAGTTGCAGTTCTTTTTTTAAGGTGGGGAGGAAAAGTATCCTGTTTCTCTTAAAAAGACTGATAGCTGAATTGGAGTTATCCAAGCTGTTCAGAGAGGGAGTTCAGTCTTGTGCTGAAATAGATCATTGTGGGGGTGGTTGTTGTTAGGTGCCATTGAGTTGGTTCTGACTCATAGCAACACTGTGTGCAACAGAAGGAAACACTGATCTGATCCTTTGCCATCCTCACAATCATTGCCATGTTTGAGTTCTATTTAAGGAGCCCTGGTGGCACTGTAGTTAAAGCGCTTGGCTGCTAACCGAAAGGTTAGTAATTAGAACCCACCAGCCACTCCATAAAAGAGGGTCTGCTTCTGTAAAGATTTACAGCCTTGGAAACTCTGTGGAGCGTCCTACTCTGTCTTGTAGGGTCCCTATGAGTTGGAATTGACTGGACAGTAGTGGGTTTAGTTTTGAGTTTGTGCTTTATTTACTAATAATCTGTTAAACTGAAGGAGTCTGTTGTTGTTGTTATGTGCTGTCGAGTCGGACCTGACTCATAGCGACCCCTCCTTGGGTTTCTGAGGCAGTATCACTATGGAAGTAACAGTAATTTTATTGCTGAACCACATTAAGTATCTTCACATAGATATCCCCGTCAGTTCAGCACTCAACTATTAACCATAAGTTGTTTTATTGTTATTGTCTTCTGATGGATAATCATCTCCTACTTCTGTTTTGTCTTTCATTCCAGGAGTTCTAAAGTTCCAGTCAGTTTCCTAAACTTCAAGTCTGGTCATGTCACTCTTTTTACATTTCTGATGTCTTCACAAGCTGATTCTTGTGCACCTTACCAATACCTTGCTCCTCACTGATCCCCTGTGTTTCCAGTCACTATATCAACTTTCAGTTGCTTATCCTGTTTTCTCACAGAATGCTTTTGCATGTGCATTCCCTGTGTGAAGAGTGCCCTTCATTCCTAGCCATTGTGCTAAGTACTCAACCATCAGGTTGAGTACTTAGCACAATGAAAAGCATCACCATTTCTCCCATTCTCTTCTTTCCATTCGTCCTGACCACCCCATAAAGAGTTATCTTGACTTCCTATGCCTTCTAGACAGGGTTTTGTCTTACTTAGTTTTGTTTGCACACTACCAGGTAAATTTGCTGAATGAGTAAGTGTAAAACTACATAACATGTCAGAAAACAGTGATATCAATTAAGCTGTGTGACTCTGGGCAAGTTAATTTTTCTAGCTCTAATTTTCTCTGTGTTTTAAAAAAAGTGAGAGAGACTAAATGAGCATCTACAAATAAAGTTTGTTATGATGATAAATGGAGAAAATATTGAAGTTTTTAACCTTTCATTTTACTTGGATCTACAGTTAGCACCCATGGAAACAACAGTCCAGAAATAAATGACTGATTGCCTTGGGCAAATATTCTGTAAAAGAGCTCTTTAAAGTGTTAAAGATCAAAGATGTTGCTTTGGAAACAAAGGTGCACCTGACCCAAGCCATTGTCTCTTCAGTAGCCTCATATACATGTGAAAGCTGGACAATGAATAAGGAAGACCACAGAAGAAGATGCATTTGCATTGTGATGTTGGTGAAGAATATTGAATATAGCATAGAGTGCCAAAGAACAAATCTGTCTTAGAAGAAATATAGCTGGAATGCTCTTTAGAAGTGAGAATGGTCAGACATTGTCTCTTGTACTTTGGTCAAGTTATTAGGAGGAGCCAGTCTCTGGAGAAGGATATCATGCTTGGTAAAATAGAGGGTCAGTGAAAAACTGGAAGACCCTCAATGAGATGGATTGACAGAGTGGCTGCAACAATGAGCTCAAGGATAGCAACAATTTTAAGGATGGCACAGGACTGAGCAGTGTTTGGTTTTGTTGTACATAGATAAGGTCACTATGAGTTGAAACTAGCTGGATGGCACCTAACAACACAACATGAACTCACATTCTTATTTTTCCAAAGAAATTGATGGCAAACTTGGGAAAGAAATTGAGTATAGAATTCAATATTTGAATTTCATGATCTATTTGCAAGTCTTGTTCATTATAAATTACATTCAGAGAAGGAAGAAGAGGAGGTAGTAGTGATGGTGTGAGCTAAATCTTCTTCTGTCATAGCAAGAATGTCTAAAATTGATAAATCAAGAACAAAAATATATTATTTTGCAGATTTGCAGAGAACTACCAAGAAAACCAAAAAGAGAAAATGGAAAACCTTAAAAAGTTATTCTATCTGGAAACCGGATTGGAGGCAGGGAGGACTGGGAGGGGAACCATTGCTCTTCTACCTTTGCATAATAGTATTTTATTTGTTAACCCACCAGCCACTCCTCGGAAGGAAGGTTGGGCAATCCTACTTCCGTAGTGATACTGCCTCGGAAACCCAAGGAGGGGTCACTATGAGTCGGGGCAGACTCCACGGCACATAACAACAACAACAACAGTTAATTCATTTAAATAGATGCAGAATCTTTTATAATTTTCAGATTTGGTTCTGCATACTAGGAATATAACACTGGGGAAAAAAATAGAAATCCCTAACTTTTTGGAGCTGGGATCATATAATTTCAGTTTTTAAGAATTTCTTCCTAAATCCACTTTTTAAAATTTAAAGAATAGCATAGCTTTTAAAAGTGAACAAATCATAAGGGTATAGCTTTCATGATTTATCACAAAGCCTTTAACCTAGGTGGTGGTGAAGAAATAGAAATTACCAGTTCCCCAGATGCCCCTTTTCCACCCCTTCTTAGTCAGGACCCCTTCTTCCATTCGAATTTAAAAGGTTTCACTAGTACTTTTGTATTATATGCTTATGGCTTCCATGACTCATATTCATCCACATAGATGATTGAGAGTTGACTCAATGAATTAATTACTCTGAGGGCCTAATAAAGAACTTCACACAAGTAAGAACTCTTCTATGTTTGAAGACTCTAAGGTCAATCAAGTTCATATTTTCTTAACTAGACAAATATATTTTTCTCCCTAAGATGTTATCAAAACTTTTTAAAACCATATCTTCACATTAATCATTTATGAGTTTAAGAGTAAATATTTTGCTAATTTAAGAATGTTCAAGGTCACTGACAAAGAGACATGGGGAAAAGAAATACTCTCTTTGGACCTTATCACATGTAGAAGAAAGTACATGCCATCTCCTTCTTAGCACAAACTTTACACATTGACATCTGCATATATTAAAAATTTATCTATATGAGTGGTCAGTGGGGGAAGGACTTTATAACTCTATTCAAGGGCTGAAAATTCCCCTTTATAAGGCTTGATTTTTTTTCATGCTTGCAAATTGATGCTTTTTGTGTGTTACTAGAAGGTCATTGTTATGATTTTTCCTTTAAGGAAACCATTTTCTCCTTTCATGCTGATTATAGCCATGTTAATGGCTACAAATATGGCTGGTTCACATGATGAAATCTTTCCTTTTAAGATAAAAGTACACTTTTAAAAAAAAAAAACTGGCTTGTGGAGGATAAATAAAAATGAATGCACACCAAACTAAAGTCAAGTCATATTCAGATTTAAGAGAACTGGATCAGTATCTCCAAAAGAGTACTAATCTCTAATTCATAATGCATGAGGTCTGCTTCCACCTTAATCTGAAAATACAAGTACTACAAAATGATACTCGAGGCAAAGGCCTGGGATAAAAACTAAAATGCTACCATACTACATTTTAAGGAAGAGGAAATCCGTAGCACTAGAAGTGTGGAGGCATGAGGCTTCAGAACAAAGTCCAGTAAATCAAATCCCTTTATGATACCACCTGAAAGAGCTCAAATGTTGAACATATGTAATAAATTGCTTTTTATATGGAAATGGAAGGCATCAATACTGTGGAAGTGACTTTAGTTATAACATGTGAAGTTTTATCTGATTTATTAAAATTTTTTGAGAACTTTTATAGACCCACAAATTATTCTCACCTGATTTTATCCTATGACAGTATTAATAAAACATTTTTTTAATTAGAATGGCATCTGCCATTTGATGTACATGACACTTAATTATAATATGATTACAAAGTATCCAAAACATCTTTTTGATCCTATAAATTTCAGTCAGCTATGATTAAGAAAACAACCATGGGCAAAGATTTGTTTCTTATGGAGCACATTGGAATGCATTGTAATCACTTTTCTAAGAAAAATACCTGTCCCCCATGGTTATAGTGGACATGATACACCAAGAATTTAGATGCTTCTTTCATCCTGGGGAATGAGGTTATATTTTCTATGTTTTATTGATTCTAACTGTCACTTCCATTCCTCCCTCCCCACCACAATTTAACTCCTTGGCTTAATTCCATAGATCTCAAGATTTTCTAGATCACTTTCTAGTACTGCTTTCTAATTTAATTCTATCATATTTAGATAAAAGATACTGTATGTTTTCACTTATTTGAAATTTACTAAGACTTTTTTTATAGCCTATCATATGATCTATCTTTCTAAATATTCCATGTGACCCTGAGAATGTGCATTCTGTAGCCCTTGAATGGAATGTTCTAAACGTGCATTTAGGTTAAGTTGGTTGATGGTGGTGTTCATAAATTATCTATATCTTTATTAACTTTATGTCATTTATTGAGAGAAAATACTAAAAGCCCTAATTATAATTGTGGATTTGTCTGTTTCTCCCTTTAGTTCCTCCAGTTTTTGTTCCATGTATTTTGAAGCTCTATTATAGCTATATGTACATTTGAGATCATTATTTCTCCATCAAAATTGATTATTTTCTTGTTATGAGATGTTCCTCTTTATCCCTGGTAATACTCCTTTTCTTGATGTTTACTTTATCTGATATTTTACTATAGTCTACTTTTAAATGATTAGTATTTGCATGGTATAACTTGTATAACTTTCCATCCTTATTGTTTTAACTGTCTGTGTCTTTATAATTGAAATGCATTACTTATAGAAACCATATACTTGGCTCTTGCTTTTTTATCCTGTGTGACAATATCGCCTTTTTTAAGTGAGTTTAGTCCATTCACATTTAGTGCTATTATTGATATGGTTGGATTGAAGTTTACCATTTTGCTCACTGTTATATATTTGTTCCATCTGTTCTAAATTTTTTTTATATTCCTGCCATCTTTTGGCAGGTTTTTTTTTTTTAAAATTCCATTTTATCTCTTTTGTTCACTTTTTTTCCTTTAAGTAGTTAGGTTAGAGATTATAATATTCAGCTTGAGTCTACCATGAATTAATATTTTAGCACTTCATATAAGAACTTGACAACCATATACTTCCATTTTTTCATCTTCTCTTCCCCTCTGTTAGTATTTGTTTTGGTTACCTCTATACTGCTCTAACAGAAAATACCACAAATGGGATGGCTTTAACAAACAGGAATTTATTCTCTTACAGTATGGAGGCTTTAAGTCTGAGTTCAAAGTGCCAGGCTCTAGGGGCTGTGTAGAAGCCCCTCAAACTTGGGCTTCAGCTTTGCCTCCTATTCCTGGTCCACTTGAAGCTGGACACTTTTCTTCACTCAGACAGCTGTTGTTTGCCAAGGCTGACAAACCCTGTGTTGACAAGTAAAAAGGCACAGTCCCAATGTTACCAAACAACACAGTGGCCACTAATTCAATTCCACTGAAAGTGCCAAGATCAGCAGAGGATGGTGGCTGCTGAACAATGACTTGGCTACATTGAGGATTCAAGCATGCCGTAAACTAGAGACCATTCCCAAAGCTGCTCCTTATATATGGGAAGCAGACCATATCCCTAAAGCAGCTGCTCAGCTACTTGTGGTACATCCCGCCATGGAGTTGATTGCCAGTCCCATCATGGGAAATAACTACCACCAGCTTCCCAGCCACTCGACCACGCCCAGCCAAGTTGACACACCTTAATTACCACAGTATTGCTATACATTTTACTTCTACATATTTTATGAACCCCAAAATATATCGATATGCTGCTTTCTCTGTGAACAGTTGTTACCTATTTAAGTAGTTAATAAATGAGAGAACAAAGTCTTATACTTACCATATATTTATCATTTGTATTGCTTTTTATTTCTTCATCTAGGTCCAAGTTTCTATCTGTAATTGTTTTTCTTAAACACAAAGAACTTTTCTTTTTTAAAAACATGACTTTTAGTTAAGTTTTGTGGTGATGACTTCTCTTAACTTTTATTTGAAATTGTTGATTTCACCTTCATTTTTAAAGGATATTATCACTGAATATAGAATTCCAGGCTGATCTCATTTCTCCCTGCACTTTATTTAATTTATTTTTGTTTTTTTCAGATTTAAAGTTTTATTTATTTATTTAAATTTTTATTGTGATTTGGGTGAAAGTTTACAGAGCAAATTCATTTTCCATACAGCATTTCATTCACATTTTGTTTCATGACATTGACTTCAATTCCTCCCAGTGTAATAGCTGTCTTCCCACTTCCTCCCTGTAGTTACCTCTTCTCTGTGTCCTTCTCTCCCATACACTCCCACCCCCTGACCTATCTCCCTGTGCAAACACTGCCCTTCTGTTCTCCCACAATTGATTGCTCCAAGGAGTGTATCTACTGAAGTAAATGTCCACCCTATATGCCTGTCTTTTGTTTGGCTGGAAGCCACAGGAGTGTGTTCAGTTCCAGACTTGAAGGGTAACTGGAGCCAATGTCTCAGGGGTCTCACCAGGCTCTGTCAGACCAGTAAACCTAGTCTTTTATTATTATTAATATTATTATTTTATGATTTTGAGTTTTGTTTCACATTGTTCTCCCACTCTATCCAGGATCTCCTGCTGATCCCTTTCTGAGTGGTTGACAGTGGCAGCCAGGCACAATCTAGCTCTACTGGTCTCATGGTCATATAGGCTGAGGATGACATGGTCTACTAGTCCCTTGGACTAATTGTTTCCATGTGTCTTTGGTTTTCTTCATTCTTCTTTGCTCTGGATGAGGAGAGACTCAGTGTTGCATCTGAATGGCTACTTGCAAGCTTTTAAGACCCCAGTTACTACTCACCAAAGTAGGATGTGGAGCTAGAGCAATGTTTTTGTGTAGTATGTTATGCCAACTGAGCTTGACGTCCCCTGCAACCATGGTCCCAAACCACAGATCTAACTACTTGCTCCTTTGGGGTAATTGGCAGTGTCCAAGAAGCCACCACAACCTTGCCCCTTGTCGCTCTGCTGCACACTCAAACATTCTAAGTTGTTGTTGCTGTGGTTATGTGCCGTCGAGTCGGCCCCGACTCATAGAGACCCCTCCTTGGGTTTCCAAGGCA
>NW_006921990.1:1353618-1363581 GCF_000298275.1 Orycteropus afer afer
GGCAGTATCACTACGGAAGTAGATTGCCCCATCTTCCTTCTGAGGAGTGGCTGGTGGGTTTGAACCGCCAGCCTTCTGGTTAGCAGTCAAGTGCCATGTACAAATATGTATGCAGAAACATTCCCGTGCACTTTAAAGATTCCTATGCATTGTCTGCTGGCTTGTATTATGTCTAATAAGAAGTCAGCTATTATATTTGTCATTATTCCCTATAGGTATGCTGTCCTTTTTTGTCACTGGCTGCTTTTAGAATTTTTTCCCCCCTCTGGCATTCATTTTTATCAGTTTGTCTATAATAGTCCTTAAACGTAATTTGTTTGTTTTTATACAACATGGGGGCCTTTGAGATTTTTGGATCTATGAGTTGAATTTTTTAAAACAAATTTGGAAAATTCATGACCATTATTTCTTCAAATATATATTTTTTCTCTCTCTTTCAGAAACTCTAAATTACATATATGTAAAACCTCTTGATGTCTTTCCACAACTCTCTGAAGCTGTCTTCATTTTTTCCCTGCCATTTTCCTCTCTTTTCTTTCGTTTGAAGATTTATTGACCTTTATTCAAGTTTGTTTATCCTTTTTTCTTACATGCTCAATATACTGATAAAGTTCATGGTGAAATTTTAATTTCAATTCTAGAATTTCTAGTTGGGTCTTTTCTGTATACATAAAATACTATAAATAGCTGACTGATTAAACTCCCCATCTGATCACTCAATATGACTAGCTGTTCATTTGTATTCTTGAACATCTTGCCAATAATGGTTTTAAAGTCCTTGGCTGTTCTAACATCTGTGCCATTTTTTCTTCTTAGTCACATTTTCCTTTGCTGTATGCATAGTCACTTTTTGTTCTATGCTGTGTATTATGGTTACTACATTGTAGAGAGTTTGGATTTTTGTTTTCCTTTAAAGAGTGTTGAGTTTTGTTATAATTGATTTACTGGTGGATCATTTGATTTTACTGTTGTTGTTTTTGTTGTTATGTGATGTGGAGTCGGACCCGACTTAGAGTGACCCCTCCTTGGGTTTCCGAGGCAGTATCACTACGGAAGTAGATTGCCCAAACTTCCTTCCGAGGAGTGGCTGGTGGGTTTGAACCACCAGCTTTCTGGTTAGCAGGCAAGTGCCTTAGGCACTATGCTACCAGAGCTCACTTGGTTTTACTAAGAGAGGCTTAAAGTAGCTCTTATTCTAGGGTGTGGCCCTTATTGCTACTACTGGTCTTTCTAGGGTCACAACTGCATGCTCAGAATGTTCAGTGAGGTCTTTCCATCCTAACTGGAACATCAGTGTCTCTCTGCACTGTCTGAATTTTGGAAACTCTATTAAGATCTCAGCCTCAGCAACTTTTTCCAGTAGGCCATGCAGAGTCCTGTTCTGCATGAGCACAGCTTAGTATTTGGACAATGACTGCAGGTGACTCCTATGCAGATTTCTGAGACTCTGTGTAATTCTTTCCACTCTGGTACTCTGCCCAGTAAGATTACTCTTTTCTATTTGTGCTCTACTTTCCAGTGTCATAGTTTAGAAAGTGCCATCAGTGAAAAATCAAGGGTTAATGTGAAGCTCTCCTCACATATTTCCATTCTCTTACATTGTACAGCCCTATGCTGGTTTTTGTCCATTGTCATAAACCATTGCTACAAATATTTTATATAGTTTTACAGTTGATTATGGCAGAAGAGCAAGTTCAATAACTGTTACTCTGTCATGAGTGAATCCACATTTTAACAAATTTTAAATTGAGCTACATTTTAAAATTAATATAATCATAATTTTAAAAATACCTAGTGTTTACCAGTTTGGCAACATAGCAAAGTAACACTTCCATCTCTAGTTTTATCTAGTTGACTTGACAGCAGTGGGTTTGGTTTTTTTTGGTTTTGGTTAACAGTGTATGAGGTGGAAACGAGCAAGGCATGTTTGAATGGTAAGTTGGCCTGGAAAAGAAGATTTTGGTTAGGTTAGAAATAAGTAATGCTTGTAATACACTGAAGTCACGTGGTTGAGATCTTTGAACTTTATGTTTAAGGAAGCAGGGGATTAGAGTTTTGAATCTACTTTGAGTTGATTGAAATGGCATATTTTTTTAAAAAGTAATTAGGCCAGAGTGTGAAAGATATTTAAAGAGGAAGAAGCGTAGCAGTGAGGGAGCATATTGAGGTGGCAATTATTGTCATTCAGAGGTGAAATGATAAAGATACGGCTTTTGATGTTACAGTGAAAATGAAAAGGAGGAATAAACAGCACAAGAAAAAAAATCAGCAGTACTTGGTAATTGTCTTGATGTGTATGAGAAGAGGGAGAGGAAAAGGGAGAAAAAAGTGACTGCTTTTGATCCTGATGACCTGAAAGAATGATATACTAGCAGATTGGCAAATTAAGAATGGGGCTTATTGCAATAGGAATGATGAATTTGGCTTTAGGTATTAGAGACTTGAAGGGATTAAAAACGTCATTAACTTTTGTTGCAATATCACTGCTTAAAGCTAGCAGTGATTTATTAATGTTTGCTTTGTGAAGATTCTGACAATACTAATTTTATTTCTCAATACGGCACAGTGTTTTGGGTTGATGATTGTTTTATCCCTTAGATTCAATAAAAAGGACCAGGACGTTTAAGAATGTGTAATTACTGAATTAGCAAGGAACACTCTTCTCCACAACACCCTTCCTTTCCCATGACATTATGTTGTATTGTTTTTGCCTATTTTTCTTCTTGTTTACTAAACTGTTGTATTAGGTAGATTTTGCTGCATAAAAAATAATGCCCCCCCCCTAAAAAAAACTAACTAAAATGCAAACATTAGTTATTTCTCATGATTCTGTGGGTTGTTAAGGTTGCTATGGTCTGGGACGGCTCAGCTGATCTCTGAAGTCTCTGCTGCTCATTGGGGCTTGATGGCCTAGGGGAGCCTCAGCTAAGACTACTCCTCTCTGCTCAATGTGGTCTCTGGTGCTCCTGTTGACATGACAGTTTACATGGCAGCAGTGTTGCTAGAGAGTGAGATTGGGTCACTCCAAGGCCTCTTGAAGCCTGGGTTTGGAACTTGCATAACATCATATCTGTCTCATTCTATTAGTCAGATCAAGTGGCAGGCCAGCATAGACTGAAGGATTGAAGAATTAAATTTTTTTCTGTTAGTGGGTGGAGTTGAAAAAATTTGTGACTATTTCAATCCACTCTTGTAGCCTAGTGCCTAAGGCACTTGACTGCTAACCAGAAGGCTGGCGGTTCAAACCCACCAGCCATTCCTTAGAAGGAAGGTTGGACAATCTACTTCTATAGTGATACCACCTCAGAAACCCAAGGAGGGGTCGCTCTGAGTCAGGTCTCACTTGGCGGCACATAACAACAACAACAATGAATGATGAGGCAGTGTGCTTCCATAAAGATTACAGCCTTGGAAAAGCTATGGGGCAGTTTCTTGAACTCTGCTCTATAGACTGTATGGAAACCATAGAAAATGGGTTTCAATCTACCACAATTGTAAGTTCTGTGAGAATGGGCATTGCATTACTCTTGGGCACGTTGGTGTATTTGGAAGTGACATATAGAAAACCTTTTTTTTTTTAAAAAAAAAAATGAATGACTGGATTTTAATGAAGAAAGGGAAGCATTCAAGTAGCATTCAATACACATTAGTTTTAAACATATATATACTTTTATCATCCTATCAGTGAGTGTGATATTTTCTGTAGAAATGTTTCAGGGAGAATTTCTTCTCCTCTGTTCTTCAAAATTGACCTGAGAAAATATTTTTAAAAAGCAATTACAACTTGGGTTAACATTGTTTAAATTTTCACTTTTTTTATTTGTTTGCCTTGGGAAGAATTCACTTGAGTTTTGTGCATAGTCAGGGTCCCATTCTGCTTTTCAGGCTATGGTAAGGGTAGACCAGCTCCATCATGAGCATTCAGATCTGGAGCAAAGGTTATATATTAAAATAATGTTATAAATCAAGAAGGAAAATCACTTCTGCCTTTTAGATAAGTGAAAGAACTGTGAGCTGTGGATTCAGATTAGCCAGTGTTATTCCCTCAACTTGAACAAACAATTTACTTTAGATCTCAGTTTTCTCATCTGTGACAATACCACCTACTTTTCAGGTTTGTTTTGATGAAGAAGTGAAACATGTGAGGTACTAGCTATAGTTCCTGACTCGTGGGAGGTGGTTAATAAAGTTTAGTTCCTTCATGTGAATCAAAGTATTGTCACTTTATGTGATAGCATGTATCAGGTTTCTCAGTTCAACATTATTGACATTTGAAGCTATCTATGCAGCATTGTAGGCTGTTTAGCCATACACCTGGTCTACCCACTAGATGCCAGTAAGACCAAAAATGTTTCGACATTCCCAGATATCCCCTGGGGGAGGGTGGGGAATGCAAATATTTTATCCAGCTGGGGCACAGAACTCCCTAAGGGAGAGAATGTGGTGGTTATTGTTAGGTGCCGTTGAGCTGGCTGTGACTCACAGCAACCTTGCGTACAACAGAGAAAAACACTACCTGGTGCTGCACCAGCCTCACAATCCTTGCTATACCTGAGACAATCTTTGCAGCCACTATGTCAATCCATCTCATTGAGAGCCTTTGCCTTTTTCTCTGACCTTCCACTTTACCAAGCATGATATCTTTCTTCAGGGAATGGTTCCTTCCGACAACATGACCAAAGTAGGTGAGAGGTCTTACCATTCTAGCTTCCAAGTAGCATTCTGGCTGCACTTCTTCCAGGACAGATTGGTTGGTTCTTCTGGCAGTCCATAGTACTTTCAGTATTCTTTGCCAACACCACAACTCAAAAGCATCAACTCTTCTGTCTTCCTTATTCATTGTCCAGCTTTCACATGCATATGAGATGATTGAAAATACCATGGCTTGGGTTAGGAGCACCTTAGTCTTCAAAAAGATATATTTGCTCTTCAGCACTTTAAAGAGGTCTTTTGCAGCAGATTGCCCAATGCAATATGTCATCTGATTTCTTGACTGCTGCTTCCATTGATGTTGATTGTGGTACCAAGTAATATGAAATCTTGGACAATTTCAGTCTTTTCTCCATTTATCGTGATGCTGCTTATTGGTCCAGTTTTTGAGGTGTAATCCATACTGCAGGCTGTAGTCATTAATCTTCATCAGTAAGTGCTTTAAGTAATCTTCATTTTGAGCAAAGTTGTGTCATATGCATATTGCAGGTTAATGAGTCTTCCTGTAATCCTGCTGCAACGTCCTTCTTCATATAGTCCAGCTTCTCGGATTATTTGGTCAATATACAGATTGAATAAATGTGGTGAAAGGATACAACTCTGACACACTCCATTCCTGATTTTAAACCATGCAGTATTCCTTTGTTCTCTTCAAACAACAGCTTCTGGTTTATGTACAGATTCCTCATGAACACAATAAGTGTTCTGGAAGTCCTATTCTTCTCATGCTATCCATAGTTTGTTATGATCCACACAGTTGACTGCTTTTGCATAGTCAGTAAAACACAAGTAAACATCTTTCTGGTATTTTTTGCTTTCAGTCAAGATCCATCTGACATCAGCAATGAGATCCATCTGACGTCAGCAATGATATCCCACATTCTATTGGATCACCTTTCTTTGGAATAGGTATAGATATGCATTTATTCCAGTCAGTTGGCCAGGTACCAAATTTCTTGGCATAGATGAGTAAATACCTGACAGCACGGCATCTGTTTGTTGATACATCTCAGTGATCATTTCCTGGAGACTTGTTTTTCATAAATTCCCTCAGTGGAGCTTTGACTTCTTCCTTCAGTACTATTTGTCCTTGATCATTTGCCACCTCCTGAAAAGGATGAACATCAACAAATTCTTTTAATACAGTGTGTATTCCTTCCATCTTCTTTTGATGTCTCCTGCATCATTCAGTATTTTGCCCACAAACTCTTTCAATACTGCAACTTAAGGCTTGAATTTTTTCTTCAATACTTTCAGCTTGAGAATTACAGAGCATGTTCCTCACTTTTGATTTTCTAACCCCAAGTCTTTGCACATTTCAATATAATAATTGACTTCATCTTCTCATGCTGCTCTTTGAAATCTTCTGTTCAGCTCTTTTAGCTTGTCATTTCTTCATTTGCTTTAGCTCCTCACTGTTCAAAAGCAAGTATCAGAGTGTCTTCTGACATCCATTTTGGTCTTTTCTTCCCTTCCTATCTTTTTAATGATCTTTTGCTTTCTTCATGTATGATGTTCTTGATGTCATCCCACAGTTCATCTGGTTTTCAATCATTGGTGTTCAGTGTATCAAATTTGTTCTTCGGTGGTCTCTAAATTCAAGTGGGATATAATCAAGATAATATTTTGGCTCTTGTGGACTTCTTTTAATTGTCTTCACCTTCAACTAGAACTTGCATATGCATTGATGGTCTGTTCCACAGACAGCTCTTAGCTGTGTTTTGCCTAAAGAAATTGAGCTTCTTCATTGCCTTTTCCACAGTTGTAGTCATCTGTGTACTCCATCTGGCAAAATACACATGTATAGCCACCATTTATGTTGTTGAAGAAAGGTATTTGGAATGAATAAGTCATTGGTCTTGCAAAATTCTATCATGTGATCTCTGACAACATTTCTATCACCAAGGCTGTATTTTCCAACTTCCAGTGATTCTTCTTTGATTCCAGCTTTTGCATTCCAATCACCAGTGATAATCAAAACATCTTGATTGCATGTTTGGTCAATTTCAGACTACAGAAGTTGGTAAAAATCTTTAATTTCTTGGCCTTTGGCTTTGGAAGTTGGTGTGTAAATTTGAATAATAGTAGTATTAACTGGTCTTTCTTGTAGGCATATGGATATTATCCTAACACTGACAGTATTGTACTTCAGGATAGATCTTGAAACATTCTTTGTGATGATGAATACCATGCCATTCCTCTTCAATTTGTCATTCTCAGTGAAAACAGGACATGGAGGCAGCATCTTCTGACTTCCTCTAACTTCACAAAAGGAAAACAGAATCACCATCAACAGCCCAAGGCTTATTACTATGAGGCCAGACGTGCTATCCCCCTTCAGCCTTTTTACCAACTTTGACATCAACCATCCCTTCCACGGTACTCACTACTTCTCTGCAGGGTTTGTTAATACATTGCAGTGGCCACACAGAATTCACAGACAAGACTCACAATTGTGGTGTTTATTAGGTAATTATTAGGGAAATATGGGTGGCTACAATTCAGGTTCAGGAACATGCTCAGGATACAACTCTTCAATCAGACAGTCTTGCCTCCACTGTGCCCTCCCATACTTCTCTCTGGCCTTTGCCCTCTCATCCAGGCCTCTGCCTCTGTAGACCATTTAAGCCTGCCACTCTGTCTCATGCCTCTTGGATCCACTGCCACCATCTCTCCACTGGGGTGTCTCTCCACCAGGATGTCTCTTTGCTGGGGCATCTTTCAGCCAAGGAGGTCTAGCGCAGGGACCTCAGGTCCAAGGATGCCTTCCACTTCACCTACAGCTCTTCTCTCTTGATAGCAGTGAGATCCCCTCTCTGCCTCTAGGAGGGCTCATTTTAAACCTGGCAGAGTGACAAAACTAACCAATCCCTACATCAGAGTTCTACACACCTTAGTTGCATGGTCCCACCCAATAATCTGGTGGGAGTTACAAAGACTAGGCTAGTAAAGCCATACCAAGTAATTCACTATACCGCATCCAGCATAGAAAATCATAGGGTTGTCTGATTTAAAATGGCTCTAACCTGTCCATTTCAGCTCACTAATGCCTAGGATATCAATCTCTATGTGCTATTTCATTTTTGACAACTTCCAGTTTTCCTAAATTCATACTTCATATATTCCATGTTCTAATTATTAGTGGATGTTTTCAGCTTTTTCTTCCCATTTTGAGTCATGCACATCAGCAGATGGAGGTCCTGGAAGCTTTACTCCATCCATGTCATTAGGTCAACTCTACTTTTAGGAAGCAGCTCTTCTCCAGTGGTATTTTATTTGCATCCTGCCTGAGGGGCTCATCTTCAGCACTGTATCAGAAAATGTTTCAGAGCTATTCATAAAGTTTTCCAGTAATATATCAGACAGTGTTTCACTGCTATCCATAAGGTTTTCGCTGGCCAGTTCTTTGAGAAGTGGATTGCCCCTTTCTTCTTCTGAGTCTGTCTTAGTCTGGAAGCTCTGCTGAAACCTGTCTGCCATAGGTGACCCTGCTGGTATTTGAAATACTGGTGGCATAGTTTCCAGCCTCACAGCAACATGCAACCCACCACAGTACGACAAACTGACAGATGAGTGTTGGAGGGAATGTGGTGGTAGACCTGTAAGTGTAGTATGGGAAAGAAATAAAAATATTTGAGTCTTCTCAGAATGTCTGAAACTTTTACTGTCTATACTACTCTTCCTATAGTTTGTTATAAGCATATTATTTGGCATGATAGCTTATAAAATAGTGAGCATTTATTATGTAAGTTTAGCACTCACTGTGTTAAGAAGAGGGGCATTGGTGGTACAGCAGTTAAAGTATTCAGCTGCAAACCAAAAGGTTGGCAGTTTGAATCCATCAACTGCTTCACGGCAGGAAGATGTGGCATTTTGCTTCCATAATGATTTATAGCCTTGGAAACCCTATGATGCAGTTTTGTTCTGTAGGATTGCTATGCATCGGAAATGACTGCACAGCATCTGGTTATTTATTAATGTGGTTTTGGTGCTAAGAAGCTTTCTATGAATTAACTACTTGAATGTTGTGTATGTATCTCCTCCCTATTAGACTGGCATTCTTTGTGAACAGGGACCTCATTTTATACCAAGTTCTAGCACAGTGTACTTATACTTACTAAACAACTGCTCTACATGTTAATTATTATGCACACTGCACCCAAATGAAACAGTAAAATAAAAAACAAATGAAACCCACTACCGTCAAGTAGCATAATGGCTAAAGCACTTGACTGCTAACCAGAAGGCTGGCGGTTCAAACCCACCAGCCACTCCTCGGAAGGAAGGTTGGGCAATCCTACTTCCGTAGTGATACTGCCTCGGAAACCCAAGGAGGGGTCGCTATGAGTCGGGGCCGACTCAACGGCACATAACAACAACAACAACAACAACAACAACAACAACAACTGTCAAGTGAATTCTGTCTCATAGGGACCCTGTAGGACAGAGTAGAACTGCCGCATTGTGTTTCTGAGGTGTACATCTTTATGGAAGCACACTGCCACATCTTCCTCCCATGGCACAGTGGTAGGTTCACCAGCCTTTCAATTAGCATCCGACTGCTTCAGTCACTGTGCCACTGGACTCCTTAATGAAACAATAAAACTCACTGCCGTCAAGTTGATTCCAACTCATAGTGACCCCCATAGGTCTTCCAGAGCTGTAAATCTTTACAGAAACAGACTGTCTCATCTTTTGATTAGCAGCCCAATTCCTTAACCACAGCACCACCAGAACTCCTTAATGAAACAATAAGGAGTTGAAAATAAGAGAAATGAAAACACATAGAAACTGAGTCTGTACTAAGATAAATGTGGTTGGACACAATATTAATTCCATAATTAATATTAATTCCATAATTCCAAAATTTTCAGCAGTAATCTGTTCTGAGGAAAATAATTAAACCGATCTTTAGTTTTCCTTTTATCATCACTAAACCAATACATCACCAAAAAGACAGAAATAAATTGCTTCTTTAAAAGTAAACGATTTCTATTAATTTGTTATAAGGAAAATTACATTAATGGTTAAAAATTTTTGGCTTATCCATATATCATATTTTTAATCATTGTATGTCATTTATTGTTAAAAATGTCAGAGTTAAACTTTAAAGTTCAGGATAGGGTTTAATTTTCCCCCGTTTTCTGTTAAAATATGTATTTCCAATTATATATTTGAGTTGGAAAATTAAAACATTATGGAAATATGTAAAAGAATAAAACTTGCCTTGTTTGTGTGTATAAGTCATATATA
>NW_006921990.1:1363760-1368355 GCF_000298275.1 Orycteropus afer afer
TCAGGATAAATTCTAAAAGTAGAATGACAGAATCTAAGGATAGTCTCATTGAATGTTTCACATTATAGCCATGCTCATATCACATTTCCTCTGAAAAATTCCTCTGTGAGAAGAGGCTCTAATCTATTCTTTCTTAATTTATTATCCAAAAGGGAAATGACAAAAATTTGCCCTTTTCCTTGTAGTTTCACTTTCATTGCTGTCCAACATGGGGTATTAAAATTATACTTAAGTGATGTCTGCATATAATCTTGAAAATAGAAATGCTTTATCTCTCTGATTCCCAGCTGCACCTTCTGGGTGGCACCTAAAACTCTGTTTTTCACATTGTACAGTGTAAACAGTGGATCATGAATCATTTAAATGAGTTTTACAAGCATTTTTAAAAATGAAATTTAATTGAATGAAAAGAATGTATCTGAATCAAGCTTGTATTTTGGTTAAATGTATGTGCACACATGTATGCACACAGTCATGTGTGTTCTGGGTTTGTTATATAAAATGTATTTCTTAAAGTGGGGTCATAGTCAAAAGATTCAGTATCTCTGCTCTTACAAAGTTTTCCCTATTACAAGTAGAAGAATGCCCCAACTCCATTGTTAATGGTCCAACCTTGTGGCCTTAAAGTTAATTCACTCACTTCCTTCACTGAGATGGCCCAGTAACTAGATGATGATGTTAATGTTGGGATTATCACACCTGTGCAGATAATAAATCCTTCGGCATTTCAGAGAGAGCTCACCATCTTTTTAGAATTTAGCTTGTTTAAACATTAAATTTCTCATGTGAAAAATACAAATGATTCACTGGGAAAGATATTTTATTCATTACTAACTAATTATGCAGTTCTGTGGATGGTGCAGGTGGTTAAGTGCTTGACTACTAACCAAAGGCTGGCTGTTCACACCCACCCAGGGGCACTCAGAAGACAGAGCTGGCGATCCTCTTCTGAAGAGCCACAGCCTTGACTGCAGAACACAGTTCCACTCTGCACACGTGGGATTGCCGTGAATCACAGTCAATCCCATGACAACTAACAATCACAATCGCTTATTTCAAGGTCTCAGAGTGGCACAAACAGTTATGTCTTCAACTGTTAACTGAAAGATTGGCAGTTCAGACACACCCAGAGGCACCTCAGAAGAAAGAAAAACCTGAAAGTCTAATTCTGAAAAATCAGCCATTGAAAACCCAATTGGGCACATTTCTGCTCTGACACACATGGGGTGGCCATGAGTCAGAACTGACTAGATGACAACTGCTTTTTGTTTTGTTTTAGTTAGCTAGCTACATTTTCTGTTTCTCTTCTATGGTGTGAAAATCTCCCTGAAAACTTCACAGCTGGGGAGAGAGATACAGAACTTAGACTCATCGTCTCCCCAATCAACTGAGTACCTCCCTTTCTGTTTCAAGATCCTTCCTCAAAAGCACAGAACTGTGCAAAGGGAAAAGGAAGGGAAGGACAAGGGGAGTAGGGGTGCAGAAGGGGTTTTCCCTGGTCTTTCCTAATCCTTCAGTTCCAAAGACTTAGTTGGTATTTCAAATTTTTAGAATTACAACCTGCTTTATAATTAATGTAAGTATTACTCGGTGATCCATCTTTTCCAAAATATTCTAGGTTTATTTCGACATTTTATTTTTTAAATATGAATTAATATCGACATCACCTTAGCGTTACTGCTACTTCAGCTCTTCACCATGGATTTAACTGGCTTGCTAAACCTAAAAGTTCACATTTTAACTATCACCCAGGTCTCTGAGGCTGCTGTTGGTGCTTGTTGGGCTTTTAAAACTATGATTTTTTTGGCACACTTTAGTACATAAATCATGGTTGGTTGCTGGAGGGAAGACTGTTTATTTGATGCTTTGTCCAGTGTCTATAGTTTAGTGATCTAAGGTTTTAATTACAATAGTGATCATGATAGTAACACTGCAGCTATTCTAATAAAGTAGATTTAGTGGAGTTTTTAAAATTAGAGTGAGGGCTGCTTTTTATTAAATCTAAACTTTCAAAGGTCTGGGAAACCATGTACAGTTTGTAAAATTGGTTTATTACCAATGTAATAAAGATACTCATCAGAACATCAGCATAACTTAACAGTCTTACCTCTGTTTTTGAGCCCACACCAAGATTATTTGAAAAAAATTAGGTGCTCCATCCAAATTAATGGAAAAATTAAGACAAATAAAAAGATCTTAATCTTTTCCTTGGAAATTTGGGCTCCTGTGATGTCCTAAATATATAGATTTTTTCATAAAGAAGACCAGGCTTACAGGTGGAACCTGTAAGACTATGACCCTTAGACAGTTTTTAAGCTAGGAACTGAACTTAAGGTCGATGACTCAACTGTCAGCCAAATAATAGACAGGTCTATAAGGTGAACAGTAATATCAGGAGGGTATGCACTTATTAGAACAATCAAGCATATGAGATCAAGAGGATAGCGTTTACCCAGGGATAGAGCTAGGAAGGTGGGAGGGGATGGGAAAGAAGGACGAAGAGAAGATGTGGGCACAGAGAGAAAGTGGGAAGAATGTTGTTACAATGTGGGCATTGCAGTAAATGTCACAAAACAGAATGTGTATGGACTGTTTAATGGAAAACCAATTTCCTTTGGAAACTTTCACCCAAAATAAACAAACAAAGCTGAAAATCTTCACATGGAGTGTTGTAAATTGTGTTAGCACTATATTTTAATGTAATTTTTTTTAAGTGGTTTTCTTCATATGAGCAATTGATGGTCTGTTCCACAGTTTGGCCCCTGGCCATGTTCTGACTGATAAAATTGAGCTTCTCCATTGTCTCTTTCCACAGATGTAATCGATTGGATTCCTGTGTATTCTACCTGGCAAGGTCTATGTGTAGAGTAGCCATTAATGTTGTTGGAAAAAGGTATTTCTAATGAATAGGTAGTTGGTCTTGCAAAATTCTGTCATGCAAATTCTCATGTTGTTTCTGTCACTAAGGCCATATTTGCTAACTATCAATCCATCTTCTTTGTTTTTCAGTTTTTGTGTTCCAATCACCAGTAGTTACCAATACATCTAGATTGGGTGTTTGATCAATTTCAGACTGCAGAAGTGGGTAAAAATCTTCGATTTCTTCATCTTTGGCTTTAGTAGTTGATGAGTAAATTTGAATAATAGAGTATTAACTGGTTTTCCCTGTAACCGGGGGAAAAAAAAAAAACCACACTGCCATTGAGTCAGTTTCCCTTGGAGGTGTATGTATCCTATCACTGACAGCATTATACTTCAGGATAGGTGATGAAATGTTCTTTTTGACTACATATGTGATGTCATTCCTCTTCAATTCGTCATTCCTGGAATAGTAGGCCATATGATTGTCTGATTCAAAATGGCTAATAACAGTCCATTCAGTTCACTAATGCCTAGGATATTGATCTTCAAGCATTCCATTTCATTTTTGACAACTGCCAATTTTACTAGATTTGTGCATTGTACTTTACAGGTTCCAGTTATTAATGGATGTTTGCAATTGTTTCTTCTCATTTTGAGTTGTTCCACATCAACAAATGAAGGTCCTAAAACTTTACTCCATCCACATCATTAAGGTCCAATCTACCTTGAGGAAGTAGCTCTTCCTCAGTCATATTTGAGTGCCTTCCAACCTGAGGAGTTTATCTTCCAGCAGTATATCAGACAGTGTTCTGCTGCTGTTCATAAGATTTTCACTGGTCAGTTTTTTCAGAAGTAGGTTGCCTGGTCTTTCTTCCTAGTCTGTCTTTGTCTGGAAGCTCCACCTCCACTGAAGCCTGTCAATGACAGGTGACCCTGCTGGTATTTGAAACACCAATAGTATAGCTTCCAGCATCAGAGCAACAAGAAAGCCACCACAGTATGACAAAATAACAGATGAATGGTGGCCAACTGTGGAACAGACCATCAATTGTTCATATACAAGTTCAAGATGAACCTGAAGAAAATTAAAACAAGTCCACAAGAGCCAAAGTATGATCTTGAGTTTATCCTACCTGACTTTAGAAACCACCCCAAGAATAGGTTTGATCAGTGAATACTCAAAAGCAAAGACCAGATGAGTTGTAGAATGACATCAAGGACATAATACATAATACATGAAGAAAGCAAAAGGTCATTGAAAATGTGAGAAAGAAAGAAAAGATCAAAAAGAACGTCAGAAGAGATTTTGAAACTTAACTTCAGTGTAGAGTAGCTAAAGTTAATAGAAGAAATGATGAAGTAAAAGAGCTGAATAGAAAATTTCAAAGGGCAGCTTGACAAGACAACAAACTATTACAGTAAAATGTGTAAAAACCTGGAGTGAGCAAACCAAAAGTGAAGAACACACTTGGCATTTCTTAAGATAAAAGCACTGAAGAAAAACTTCAAGCCTTGAGTTGTGATGATATTGAAGAATTCTATGGGTAAAAGATTGAACCCCACAAAACCATCAAAAGAAGATGAAAGAAATACAGGTAATCACTGTACCAAAAAGAATTGGTCAACATTCAGCCATATCAGGAGGTAATATATGATCAAGAACTGATGTTATTGAAAGAAGAAGTACAAGCTACACTCAAGGCATTGGGGAAAAACAAGACTGTAGGAATTGA
>NW_006921990.1:1368635-1370150 GCF_000298275.1 Orycteropus afer afer
ATACTGCCAGAACTCCCACCAACTGACTAGAAGAGATCATATTTGTGCCAAAATATGATAATCCAGCAGAATGCAGAAATTATCAAACAATATCATTAATATCACACACATAATATTTTTATGAAGATAATTGAATAAGAGTTACAGCAGTACATTGGCCAGAAACTGCCAGAAATTCAAGCTGGATTCAGAAGAGGTAGCAGAACAAAGGATCTCATTACTGATGTCAGATGGTACTTGGCTGAAAGCAGAGAATACCAGAAGATGGTTACCTATATTTTATTGACTATGCAATAGCATTTGACTGTGTGGGTCATAACAAATGATGGATAACGTTTCATAGAATGGGAATTCTAGAACACTTAATTGTGCTTATACAGAACCTGTACCTAGACCAAGAGGTAGTCATTTGAATAGCACTAGGGAATACTATGTGGTTTAAAATCAGGAAAGGTTGTATCCTTTCAGTATACTTATTTAATCTATATGTTGAGTGAATAATTGGAGAAGCTAGACTATATGAAGGAGAACATGACATCAGGATAAGAGGAGGATTCATTTTAACAATTAACAATATGTGATATGCACTTGATACAACCTTGCTTGCTGAAAGCAAAGACTTGAAGTACTGATGTACTTACTGAAGAAGATAAAAAACTATAGCTTTCAGTATGTATTACACCTGAACATAAAGAAAATAAAAATTCCCATAACTGGATCGATAAGCAACATTATGATAAATGGAGAAAATATTGAAGTTGTCAAGGATTTCATTTTACTTGGATGTACCATCAATGCCCAGAGAAGCAGCAGTCAAGAAATCAAATGTTGTATTGCATTGGACAAATATACTTCTAAAGACCTCTTTAAACTGTTAAGGAGCAAAGATGTCACTTTGAGGACCTGACCCAAGCCATAGTATTTTCAGTCGCCTCACATGAATATGAGAGCTGGACAGTGAAAAAGACAATGAAAGACTGAAGAAAAATTGATGGAATTGACGTTTTTGGCATTGATGAAGAATATTGAATATACCATGGACTTCCAGAAGAACAAACAAATCTGTCTTAGAAGTACAGCAAGAATGCTTCTTGGAAGCATGGATGGTGAGACTTTGTCTCATGTCCTTTAGACATGTTATGTAGAGGTACCAGTCCCTGGAGATGGACATGACGCTTGGTAGAGTAGAAGGTCAGTGAAAAAGAGGAAGACCATCAATGAGATGAGATTCACACAGGGGTTGCAATAGTCAGCTCAAATTTAGCAGTGATTGTGAGGAAGGGAGCAGCCTGGGCAGTGTTTCATTCTGTTGTACACAGGGTCACTATGAGTCACTCAATACCACCTAACAACAACAACAGCATTCTTTATATGACTGAAAATCATGCTGATGATTATTTAATTTAGATATACATTTATGTATGTGTATATATATATATAAAGGGAGCTCTGGTAGCTTAGTGCCTAAGGCACTTGACTGCTAACCAGAAGGCTGGTGATTCAAACCCACCAGCC
>NW_006921990.1:1374830-1376109 GCF_000298275.1 Orycteropus afer afer
GGTGGATGTGGCACTCAGCAGTTCTGACATCCCACTGGAAAGAATTTATTGAAATGGTCATCCATAATCCAAGGAAGAGTGGGGAGTAGCCCAGCTGAGCAGTCATGTTTCAGCTACAGCTCTCTTACTGTGGCAAGGGGAAAACAGATTTTGGTGGACAGCTGTCATTCCCATCCATAGTCCCAAGTGCCTGCCTGTGAGTGACTTACAGATTTCATGAAAAGAAAAAAAAAAAAAGCATAAATTTGTCTTAGGAATTAATATTGCTTTCAGAATTTTTAAAATCTTCTCATTTTTCATGTCACATACCTAAAATTTGATCTAAATAAATTTAAAGTAAAATGAACATATTTTAAATAATGGTATTTCTTAAGCAAATAAATCTAAAATGATATGTGGTTTAGATATTATCTTTATCTAACTATGTGGTTCTTTATCAGGATCCCTGGGTAGTAGAAGATTGCTAGGATCTATAATGAATAAATATATGGCTGGAGTTGATTAAATCTGGGACTATAGCCTTGGTTATAAGGGCTCCTTGATGATAAGGTCTCTTACTTGTATATTTTTTAAAATTACACTTTTAATATGATGAGGGTTCTGTACAGCTTTGAAAGTGGCAGGAAATGGCCTGCCTCAGTGGAATGCACTAGAAGAGTGGAACAGTCCCACCCCTTGCATTATGCAAAGTGCTGGTTGGGCCCTTCTTATAGCAGAGTGATCCCTTCTGAGCTTCTCAACTTGAACGGCTTGGAGAGGAGTTGAATCCAGTTCTAGGACTGTCAAAAAGTATAGCAGGAATTTTTAAATAACGTGAGGAGCTAAGATTGTATATCCTTGAAGTCTAGAGAGTATTAAAAAGAAATGACTTCCAGAAGTTGGAGACCAGTTGTACCAAATTCCAAGACAGTGTTGTAAGTTTGACATGAAGGTTTTGAATTATATATAAGTGATAATTTATTTGATTATGCATTCTCCTGCTGTAAGAGTTAGATACCAAAGAGGAACTACAATATGTCCACTTCTTAAAGTCTTTTAAAAAAGATTTATTTAGTCTGCTGGGACAATACAGTTTCTCCTGCATGAAAATGGGAATGGTGATACATTTTTTAAGGTTGATTCCAGTCTTACAGTTGTGTTTTGTTTTAATATACAGCTCCAGAATGGCAGAAGATGATCCATACTTGGTACGGCATGAACAAGTAAGTTATCATATAATACAACCTCATTTATAATTTTATGCAATTATATTCATATTTAAATATATAGATATCACTAG
>NW_006921990.1:1377069-1396434 GCF_000298275.1 Orycteropus afer afer
AAAAAAAAAAAGTTGCCATGAAGTCATTTCTGACTGTGTTAGAGTAGGACTGTGCCCCTAGGGTTTTCAGTGGCTAAAATTTTTGGAATATATTGCCAGACTTTTCTTTCAAGACACTCCTGGGAGGACATGAGCTTCCAACCTTTCAGTTAGAGCTGACTCTTTGGGAGCAAAAAACTGTTCATTATCATTATTATACCAGAACTGTGAAGGGACACTAGTGTTCTTTTTTCATTTTTTCTCCTACCTTTTTTATTTTGAAAAATTCCAGTTCTACGGAAATGTTGAATATTCCAACAAACCTTCACATAAAGTTTCTGGTTATTCGCATTTTGCTTCTCCCTATCTCTTTCTCCATTTATAGATATACGTAACAAAACTCACTGCCATTGAGTTGAATCTGACTCCTAGCAACCCCTCCTTGGGTTTCTGAGGCAGTATCGCTACAGAAGTAGATTGATTGCTCAGTCTTCCTTCCGAGGAGTGGCTGGTGGGTTTTAACCACCAGCCTTCTGGTTAGCAGTCAAATGTCTTAGGCACTATGCCACCAGAGCTCTTATAGATAGATGTAATACACATGGGGTTGCCATGAGTGAGAATTGACTAGACAACAACTGGTTTACAAATATATATATATATATATATATGTATGTATGTATGTATATGTATGTATATATGAGTATGTATACACCCATATATTTGTGTGTGTGTGTGTGTGTGTGTGTGTTTTATGAGCCAGACTCTTGGGTAGTTAGTTGCAGGAGTCCCTGGGTAATACAGTTGGTTAAGCATTTAACTACTAGTGTTGCAATTCAAATGCACCCAGAGGCACCTCAGAAGAAAGGCCTGACAATCTGTTTCCAAAAGGTCACAGCTTTGAAAACACTATGGAACAGTTTTGTTCTGCATACATGGGGTCATCATGTATCAGAATTAGTTTTGATGGCACTAGCTACAACAAAGGAGCTCTGGTGGCATAGTGCCTAAGACATTTGATTGTTAATCAGAAGGCTGGCAGTTCAAACCCACTAGCCACTCCTCAGAAGAAAGACTGGGCAATCTACTTCCTTAGAGATACTGTCTCAGAAACCCAAGGAGGCATTGCTATGAGTCAGATCTGACTAGATGGCAGTGAATTGGGTTTGGTTTCTGTCAACAGAGTAGTTACACTGTGGGGAATATTAAAAATTTAATGCAATGATTTTAAGAAGTATTTAAAATACTGAGGTTTATTCATTCACCATTTGTTTATTGAGGAGATGAATTTAGAAATGTTGAGAGGTATCCTGTGATTCTGCCAGAGGGAAGACCAGGTCTATGGAGGACTGTTCACAGAAGGTCTGTTTAAATTGAGTTATGGAACATGTAATTGGCTAGCATAGACAAGGACAAAAGGAGGTATTCTAGGGAGAGGGAACATCAGGTACCAGGACACCCTAGTCCGATATTTACAGTCATTCCCTATTTATATTTTAGCAACAAACCACCTGAGAAAATAGATTTCCCAATTTTATGCATGCAGAAACTCAGACAAGAAGTGAAATACTTTTTAAGAGGTCTGGCATAGTTTCTACAGAGAAGAAACTAATACTGCTTTCATTATTCTTGGTTATGTTTTAATTGGTTTAGGAAGAATTAGTATGCATTGCCTTTGATGTTAAGATGGTTCTTTCGAATTTTATTGTAAAAAATGGTGATATAGGATAAATCTAGGAACTTGTTTGATTACAGTGTGAAAGATGTTTGGCTATTTGTGTTATCAAAAGCCTTTGTTTTACCTTTCACTTTTAATATGCTGTCGCTAGCAATTAAAGGCAAACTCTAACCAGTATTAGGGTTGTTTCTGCTTGGTTTTAAACCATGCTTTCCTGTCTACACACAGGAAATCTTATCAACAAGAGATGGCCCTTTATGCCACCGAAGAGTAAAACATGCTGAAAACACTCATTTTGAAAGTTTTTCTTATGTGGGCATTTTTGTGATCATCAGCAGCAGAGGTGGGGCATGTTCTGATATTTCCATTCTTGAGAGGAGAGGCCCTTGAAGTTTTTGTTTTGTTTTGTTTTCCCTTGCCATGAGCTTCATGGTTTACATTTCCTAAAGTTTACATGTTCTTCTCAGTGAGATCTCCTCAGTGTTTTAGTGTATTCTGGAATTTGCTCTCCATTCCTGACTTTACAATCAGTGCAAGCTGCAGCACAACACAGCTTCTCTTTTCTTTGTCTGAAGCAGAATGTGTGTCTCTCTCTTCTTCTCCTCTTAAGATAAGTGTTTTGCTTTCTAACTGGTCATTTTAGCCCCTTGTGGGACCACAGAGGAGTAAATTTTTTTCCTGCTAGTTTATCTTTTCTGCTCTGAGACTGATGAATATTCCCTATAAGGTAGAGCCCTTTTTACAATCACATTTATTTTTTATTCCTTATATTTCCTTTCCAGCAAACAATGAATAGCATTGATGAGCTTTGCTCTTAAGCATTGAAGTGGAGCAAGCATACTGTTCCTCAGTTAGAAATTTTTACTCTTCAAAATTGGATCTGAAGTATTCTTAAACAAACACTTCTTTTATTACTCTTGATTTAACTATACACACTAGATTCTTAGGTGCCCAAAATCACCAGTAATTTATTAATAAAGACAAGGAGGCAAATTGTACATCTCATTTGTTTGTTTTTTTTTCATACTAGTTCCAGCGCACTTAATAACTGTTGTTATATGCTGTCTTGTTGAACCCGACTCACAGCGACCCCTCCTTGGGTTTCTGAGGCAGTGTCACTACAGAAATAGATTGCCCAACCTTCCTTCCAAGGAGTGGCTGGTGGGTTTGAACCTCCAGCCTTGTGGTTAGCAGTCAAGTACCTTAGGCACTAAGCTACCAGAGCTAACTAGCACATTGTAAAAGAGTGATGTATTATTTGTTTCTGTGCTGTCCACACAGGATTCAAACAAGTGACTTCTTTAGACTGAAGCAAATAGCAAGTTCAGAAATATGAATTTAAACCTGAATGAACCAAGTAGAAAGAAAAATTTGTTCTTGAGATAAGAAATTATTAGTAATTATCTGGCTGTTATCAAGATAGAGTTACATTCCATCAAAATGTATTTCATGTCCAAGAACTAACTGATGCCCAGCTGCCAATGTCAACTACCCTGAGGGGCATCAGTGCAGGAGATCCTGGATAAGTGGGAGTACAACTTGAAACAAAACCCAAAATCATAAAAAAAAAAAAAAAAAAAAAAAAGACCAGTTTTGCTGGTCTGATAGAGCCTGGTGAGACCCCTAAGACTGTGGCCCCTAGTTACCCTTCAGGTGTGGAATTGAAGTCATTCCTAGGGCTTCCAGCCAAACAAAAGACAGAAATCTGGGCTGAGCATTTACATCAAGTAGATACACTACTTGGAGCAATCAATCATGGGCGAACAGAAGGGCAGTGTTTGCACAGGGAGACAGCTGGGGGCAGGCGGGAGTGCATGGGAGGGAAGGCCACAGGGAAGAGGTAACTACCGAAGGAAGTGGGAAGAGAGCTGTTACACTGGGGAATTGCAGTCAGTGTCATGAAACAAAATGTGTAAGAACTGCTGTATGGAAAATGAATTTGCTCTGTAAACTTAAATCACAATAATTTAAAAACAATGTATATTATACCCCTTGTATCAGTTAACTGTTGTAACAAATTACTGCATACTTCGTGCATTAATAGGAGCTCTGTTGGCACAGTGGTTAAAGCAGTCAGCTGCTAACCAAAAGTGGCAGTTCAAACCCACCAGCCACTCCATGGGAAAAAAATGAAGCAGTCTGCTTCCATAAAGATTTACAGGCTTGGAAACCCTATGGAGCAGCTCTACTCTGTCCTATAGGTTCGACACAATGTCTGAATCGACACAATGGCTGTGGGGTTTTTTAGTGGCATAAAGCAAAATGAATTTATTTTCTTAAAGTTCTGGAGGTCGTAAGTCTAAATTCGGCATACTGGTTGCATTCCTTCTGTTTCCTTGCCTTTTTCAGCTTCTAGAGACCACCTCATTCCTTGCCTTGTGATCCCCTCCTTGCATCACTCCAACCTCCTGCTTCCATTATCACATCTCATACACTATTCCTTCTGCTTCCCTTTCATAAGGACACCTGGATAATCCAGGATAGTGTCCCTGTCTGAAGATCCTTAATATAATCACATCTACACAGTCCCTTTTGCTATATAAATTCATTTCAAGTCACAGGATTGGAGATTAGTTATTAACATCTTTGTGGGGCCATTATTCAGCCTGCCATACCCACTATGTCTCAGCTATTTTGTATTGTGCTAGGAAAATAAAAGTGGGGAAAAATATGAGGGAACTCAGTGCTCAGTCATCAGCTCTTTGAACTATAAATTATATTTTCAGTTTTCTATAAATTATTCTAGGGCTGCTGTCTTTGTCTTTCAGGCCTTGAAATTAGGTAGCTACAATAGGGGTACATTTACCAGCATAAAAGAAATATATACACTTTCAGGATTATATTCATATGCTTATTTTCAGGGGCTTTGGAATTGATATAGCATTATATTTTTAAAAGAGTACAAGCTTCAAATCTTGCATTCAATAAATATTTTTTGAGTGTACAATCTGCGATGTGTACACTTGACCCAGAAGGTAAATTAATAAGATAAACCAGGTCCTTGCCTCTGTGGACTTTATAGCTAGGTTATTCTTCTCAAATCCCTTTGTCACATAAACATAGCCCAACCCTATGTAAACTTCAGTACACAAGAGAACCTGACTAGGTCTCATGAAAGTATTTTTAAGATCCTGATTTGAAATATTTTCATATTTTTGTTTTTGGCTTTACTTTGGTTCCTATAATTATGTTTAGGTGTTCCAAATTCAAATTTTTAATGCAGTGTTGGAAAAATAATGATTTTTCTTTTTTACAGATGTATCACTTGGAACCATTGAATCGTCCAATGTTTAACCCAGAATTATTTCAACCAGAGATGCCGTTGCCAACAGGTAAGAAGTTTATACATTTTTCTCATCCCTTATCCCTGTTGTCCTGTCATTTTGTTTTCAGTTTCTTAAATCAAGAATTTACAGGTAGGCTGTTTCAGAAATTCAGTGGTGTACTTAGAAAGGACATGGTAATTAATGGCTTAAAAATCAATCTTTCAATATATTTTCTTGAAAAATACTTACACAAAAATGTTTTTCCTCACTTACTCATTGAATGACTCATTACTAATAACTGCTAGGATGGATACCTGCTAGCACAGCTTAAAAGGAATTTCTTTACTTTGATGCTAAACTCTTGCTCTTTCCTCAGTAATGGAAACATTTTCTTTTTCTCCCAATCTTATTGTTTCTGGGTTCACTTTAACTCCCAGATTCAGATGAGACAATCTTCATTCTTCCCTTCTGTTCCAAAAACATATCTCCGAGGGCCTGTTGTATGCCAGGCAGTAGGGAAACAAAGTGTACAAAAACCATAAAAATCTCTCAGTAGAAAAATTACCTTTCTAAAGGGTCTTTAGCTTTACATTCTGGCCAATTGGGTAAAACTCATAATAGTAATCTTTTTTCTAACATGACTGTATTAATTATTCCCATTTGCATATTGTCTAATCTTATATGACTGATCAAAAAAATTTTTAGCTCATTTAGTCTCTTATATTTATTGGTTTATATATAAGCTCTATGTGTTGGTGTGTTTTATGTTCTGTTTAGCTCCTCACATCATTAAACCAATGTTCAAAAGCAATATGAGTGAATTATGGAGATAGTGTATAAAAGAGGGAGTTTTCTAATCATTGAAGTGAGACATCAGGCTATTTTGTTTACCTTGGACTTGCTTGTCCACCTTGGGAAGCTTTATCCAGTTTGTATTGTTCCTATTTAAAGTTGCTATTATTACTCTGACACTTATTTTTATTATGTTTTAGATCAGAATGCTTTTCTGCATTTTTGTCTTTAGCAATTCTAGTTCATGAAAGGGAAAAACTTATTTGCTGTACTTTCATCTTCACTGGCACAAGTTTTACTGCCGAGGTCTTTCTCTATTTACCACATAGAATATATATTTTTTTAAGCTATCATCTCTGAGATCTTACAAGGCGCTATCCAATTTGAGCTTCAGGTCCCTTTCCTGTGTGCAAGTAAATATCTTAGTAGCTTTTGTGCTTCCTGTGAACTTTTTTTTTCCTGAGGTCGAAATTATTTTCCTTAGTATTAATGCCTTATTGAAATTACAACAGCTGGGTTCTGCCTTCAGGAAATGTGCATATTTTAATGCCTGTGAATGCCAAATAATATCCTAGGCAGACATTAATGTTTTTATTCCTTCAAGTTTGTGGATATAACAATAGATGAGCAAAAGAACCATCTCGGGAACTATTCTGTTATCAGAGCTTCAAGTTGTATAAATTATTTTGCCATAATATTAGAACAGAATTTTTAAATTATACCTAAAAATCTTATTTTCCAGTTGTTATTAACCCATTAATTTTATCAATATATTTTTCCTTGCTGCCAGTTGTCTCTATTGCAGTAGCCCAAGTTTATAATCTAATATGTATAAAAATATTATTCACATATTAAAGGCATAGAGAGTTTACCTAAACCAATATTAATGTGTAATTTCATATGGATTTTTTTTTTTAACTCTTAGGTATTTCTTGAAATATGAAACCTTTCCTAGTTCTGCTACTTTTTGAAAACTACATGGAATGGGGTACTATTGTTAAATCTGTGTATTACACTATAATTTAAATTTTCTGCACAGTGGGATGTTACTTTCATGGAACAGAAATGTAGCCAAAGGAAAATTGACCTTAAAACAAATATATGCATATCAAATTTAATTTTCTAGTTGATTTAGCTCTTGAGTGTGTTCCCTGAAAGAGAAAAATGGTCCTATTTTACTAATAAAATTCCCAAACCTTAAAATTTCACATGTTTAAAGGAAATTAAATCTTATAAGAAAAACAATAGCCAAACTGCAAATATTTTTAGGAGAATTAATAAGAAGTGAGGCACTCAAAGTTTACTGTAAGTGTGCTGTGTTGTTGTTGTTATGTGCCACTGAGTCTAACCTGACTCATAGTGACCCCTCCTTGGGTTTCCAAGGCAGTATCACTACTGATAGTAGATTGTCCAACCTTCCTTCTGAGGAATTGCTGGTGGTTTTGAACTGCCAGTCTTCTGGTTAGCAATCAGGTGCCTTAGGCACTATGCTACCAGAGCTCCTCTAAGCATCCTCTAAATTTTCCATGGCCTCTTTTCCAAATGTGCTTTCTTAGAGGCCTATTCTCTTGATATACATTTAACATTATAAAGAAAATGTTTTAATGAGTATATAGATTATATTGTCATATAGATTGTATATTACTGTGTGCTGTTGAGTTAATTAGACTCATAGCAACCTAAAGTGACAGAATAGAACTGCCCCAATAGGGGGCAGTTAATCTTTATAGTAGCAAATGACCAAATCTTTTCTCCTGTGGAGGGCCTGGTAGGTTCATATTAACTCGCTGCTGTTAAGTTGGTCCTGCCTCATAGCAACACCTCCTTGGGTTTCCGAGGTGGTATCACTACAGAAGTAGATTGCCCAGTCTTCCTTCTGAGGAGTGGCTGGTGGGTTTGAACAGCCAGCCTTCTGGTTAGCAGTCAAATGCCTTAGACACTATGCCACCAGAGCTCCGTAAGTTCAAATGACTGACCTTTAAATTAGCACCCAAGTGCTTAACCCCACTGCACCATCAGGGCTCCCTAGGTTATATATGGTGGTGGTGGTTGTTATTTGTTAGACACTGCCAAGTCAGTTCTGATTCACAGTGACCCTGTGTGCAAAAGAACAAAATGCTGCATGGTCCTTCACCATCCTCACAATTGTTGCTGTGTTTGAGCTCAAACAGTATTGAAGCCACTGTGTCAATCCACCTCATTGAAGGTCTTCCTCTATCTTACCAAGCAAGATTGTATACTAATAGTGTGAGAATATTTTTATTTCTAATTTGGCTTTACTTCCTTATAAAAATTTAATTTTAGCCATTTTGTTTTAGAGTTTTTAAATTGTAATTTCTTTCCTAAAATGGTTTAAAATTTCTAGGAATTAATTTCATGCAGACAACAGAAGATACATTACCCAAATTATACTACATTAGCCAGTTACTCCCATATTTCAACCTGTGAATTTCATGAAGAATAACAGGAAACAATTATGTATTTGTTTCCTACAGTTCTCTAGCCTTATCCTGATTCATTGTAACACTAAGAAGATAAATTCTCTTCTAAGTTATAATTTACTCTTAATTTCAACCTAAAAGTTTGTCTCTTCTTCATGGATTTACTTATTTAAAATAATAAACTCACTGCCTTCGAGTTAATTCCAACTCATAGCGACCCCCATTGGGTTTCTGAGTTGGTAAATCTTCACTGAAGTAGATTGCCCCATCTTCCTTCCACAGAGCAGCTGGTGGATTTGAACTGCCAACCATAGGACTTGTTATTTAAGGGGGGTGATGAAAAGAAAGAAAAGGTCTTAAATTTCTAGTTGAGAGACCCTTCTCTCCTTCCAGCCAAACCTCCTGCCATTCAGTTGATTCTGACTCACAACGACCCCGTAGGACAGAGTAGAAGTGCTGCAGTGCGTTTCCAAGGCTATAAAACTTTACAGAAGCAGAGTGCTTTATCTTTCTCCTTCGGAGTAGCTGGTGGGTTCGAACTGCCAGTGTTCTGGTTAGCAATCTGTTGTTTTAACCACAGCACCATGAGAGCTCCTAGCTGAGAGACAGCAGACATTAAAATGGGCAAAGAAATATTTTAGAATTTTTTAGTAACAAATATCTTAATTTACATTCAAACAATTGAGAGACACCATATGCCTTCATTTACTGCAGAACTGTGGGTTATTATACTGTTGACATAAAAACTAGCTGGGGAGTTTAGGGACTTTCTCATGTTCAGTCAATTTGTATTTATGCTCTCAGAGGTTCTGATTTTCCTCTGAATTCCCAAAGTCAGATACAGTGGAGGTATGGATTAAGCTTTTATTTTTCATTGTTTTTGCAATAATTAATTGATGTGCTAACTTCAATTAAATTGTTATTTTCAGGATTGTATTTTAAAAAATACTCATGCTGTTTCTGGACAGAATTTATATGAGAGCACAGTATGAAAAAAATTTCATATAAATGTCTGAAGTATGGATTGATAAGAAGAATCCACCACGTCTGATTAATCATATTTAAGTGAGTTGAGGGAGGGAGAAGACAAGGTAGGCAGTTGAGGAATGAAGTTATGGATTTAGGTGTAAGGGAAAGGAACTGAATACTTAGTGTAAGGAAAAGCAGGTAACCTGAGATCAATGTCTGTGTATTGCACACATGCAAGTGCTAGCTCAGTCCCTTCTAATTTCACGTAAATCACATTCTTTTTGAGAAGGCACCCGGGAGTGGAAATCAGTGTCTAACCACGTGAAGGAAAAAGACCTTCATAGTGCCCCAAAAAGTGGTACTTACTTTTAATTGGTATGTGTGGCGTTTTAAGGAGCCCTGATGGTGCAGTGGCTAAAGCGCTCAGCTGCTAACTGAAAAGTCAGTAGTTTGAGCCCACTAGCTGCTTCATGGGAGAAAGATGTGGCAGTTTGCTTCTGTAAAGATACACAGTCTTGAAATCCCTGTGGGAAGCTCTCTGTTCTGCAGGGTCACTATGAGCCAGAAATTGACTCAACGGCAGTGGCTTTGGTGTTCTTTTTAAGATGCTTAGTTAGAACATATTAATTCTTGCCACCATATGCCTTCTGTTGGACTAGGCAGTGTGCCATCACTCAACATCATTCAACAAACATTTATTTATGATGGCTCTCCAAAGGTATAGAACTGTTGTTAAAAAAAAAAAAAAAGGATAAATTTACAATTTCAAAAGTGAAAGATAATATATCCTTGTGGAATTTTAGCTGAAATAACTGATTGAAACCTCTATTTAGAAACATAATTTCAGTTTTTTATTTATTTTATATTTTATACCAAATTTGAGAAGCCTCACAGTTTCTTTTGGTTTCTGTTTGTTGTTTTTGTTTTAGCAGATGGCCCATACCTTCAAATATTAGAGCAACCTAAACAGGTAAGAAGATTAAAGGGGTGGGACTTTTATTAAAATGTTAGATGAGTAAGTCTAATACTAAAATCTCAAGCTGAGTAATAGTAAATAAATTTTATGAAGGCAGTAGCTTATCTAGAAGCACAACAATCTTCCAAATTACATAACGACTTTATGCATCCTCCTTAAATTTCTCTTTGTCATTCTTAACCTGTCTCCACACACAGTATACAGTCCTGTAAATCTCTGGTTAATTACAGAGCCTCGGAATCCTGCTATCATTACCAGTTTAGCTTACAAGCCATGTCCAGATAAGGCATAGCTTATCTCTGTTTATTTTCATTTGCAAGGAAATACACATACATGCAGTTCACATATATTGAGTCATGTCCATGTGCTCACACATGTCATATTTAGCCTCTTTCCTTCCTTTTTGTAGCTTCAACCTCTAAAGAGCTTCTGTCATAAAACCTAAAATATTAAAATTAGCAGTAGGAGGTTGATTGAGTACTAAAATAACAGTTAATTCTGTTCCAACTGCTGATAGTTTTAGACTCAGTCTCTTTGGAGTCAGAAGAGAAGCATTTTATTTTTTCAAGCTCTCTTACCACTGGATTCTGTAGAAGGTAGCCAGGAATTGAAATTACCTCCTTACCATGATCTAACTCAATGGAAAAATATTTATTGGAAGTTGGATGAGACCAATACTTTGAAAAATGAGGAAAGAGAATCTTTAATATCTGCTTAAAGGAGATTTCAGTTGTTAGGAGATGGAGGTAATGGTATAGTCGCCTATAGAATGAGGACAAAATCAGGAAATCTCTGAATAGATGTGCTTTACCACATTCATGTGAAGCTGAGGATACCTAGACCTGCCTCTTACAGTTAAATTACTTAGTGTTCTAGTGCTGCTTTAACAGAAATATGATAAATAGTGGCTTTAAAGAACAGAAATTTGTTTTCTCATAGTTCAGGAGAATTATGGCATTATTATATATGTGTTTGGATTTGGTCAACATTTAAAGGATGTATATCTCTTATGTATGACCAAAAAGACTATCCTTACAAGGTCAAAATTACATGAAAGTTTGGATGTGGGAATAGGAAAGCCACATGAGTCTTTGGGGCATTATTCTAGTTGATTTTGGGGTGGTACACTCTGGCTCCATGGACTGCAAGTATGACTTCCTTACTTTCATGTCCAGTTCTGTAGCAGTGATTTCTCACAGGAGGTCACAAATCCTCCCAAAGGATCTCCCATTGGAAATTCATCCTCTAAAATCCCAGTAATTTGGCACCCTGGAAAATTTACTAGCCTATACAATCTGAGTAATTCATGAAACTGAGAAATCAACCAAAACTTATTTGTCTTCATACCAGATTAAGTATGTTTTCCAAATATTCATTTTCATAAGCATAACAGGAAAATTAATTTTAAAAATTATTTTCTTATCAAGAGCTCAGTAGTCTAAAGGAAAGATTAACATTTATGATTTCCTTGAAGGATTAATATGGTTCCAGAATTCAGAATTTAATTCACTGTATCTAGATAAGTAAAGCTCATGTGAAAAAAACAATGTATATGTTTACCAAACTTATATTATTTTGATGTCTGACTCCAGTGAAAGTAAGAAGGTTGTATTTAAGTCAGACTTTGTGACCGGATGGATATAGCCTTGCCTTTGAGGTTGAAGACTCATTTTAAGCAAATGGAGTTACTGAGATGAATAGTTGCAGATTGGCAGACCGTTAATCTCAGAAATGTAGACTCAGAAACACATCCAGACCATGCATTTGAAAACTTCTGATCTTCCGGGGGGTGGGGGTATGGGGAGCTGTTAGGAGTTACAAATTTTCATTTTCAGGTTAAAAATTCCTTTGCATAGGATTTAAGATAATTTTATAAAAAACAAAACAAAACAAAACAAAACTCACTCCCAGAGAGTCAATTTGACTCATAGCGACTCCTCCTTGGTTTCCACGGCGGTATCTCTACAGAAGTAGATTGCCCAATCTTCTTTCTGAGGATTGGCTGGTGGGTTTGAACCGCCAGACTTCTGGTCAGCAGTCACGTGCCTTAGGCACTACGCTACCAGAGCTCCCAGATACTCTTATGCGACCATGAATAATATGTATTAACTATTTTTTCAAACAATAAGCCAACTATTAAGGCTTGCCTCTTTACCTGTAGTTTAATATCAAACAAATAAGATATGCAGATATACATGAATCTTATTTTTCCGCTGCCCAAAAGGAATTTAGTGATTAAAGATAATGAATCGCTTTATTAATTTTTTTTTTTTTTTTTTTTAAATAAAGGTTAAAGAAATGTTCTTTTTTCTTCTGGGCCTCTTTACCACAGACTTTCCCCAGCTCTGACAGAGATGAGTCATGCATAGATTACTAATCTTTAGAATCCAGTTCTGCTGCATATTATTCAGTGTTAATTATCTAATACTGCTTAAAAACTGAAGTGGTGTTCAAATTGGTTAGCAGTCAAATAAATCTGTATCTTTATGGTTAGCCAGTTCTGGAGGCTCAATGCTATACATGCTGTTACTTTTTCACACTTTTAGAAATGTCATTTAATTAATAAAAATAAACTACAAAAGGTGAATTTGTAGCTTATATTGTAATATGAATTTTGTCAGTGGCAAAGCTGGGGAACTCCCCTTAAATGACTAATCTCACCTCAGAAGGCTTCCCTGAAAATGAAGTTTGGAATCTCTTGAACTATATACAAGATGTCAGCTTTTATGAGTTGACCATACACTGCAAACCCATGTACACCATAAGGAAATTTCCCAGATTAGGAAATTTATTTCAGGCCTTACTTCATTACATGGAAGGAAGATTGGGCAATCTACTTCTGTAACGATTTACTGCCTTGGAAACCCAAAGGGGGTTGCTATGAGTTGGAATCAACTCAATGGCAGTGAGTTTATTTGTTTTTTGGTAGTTCATTACAGACATATGTTAGTATTGATCCTCTTTGGAAGTTACCGAGTCTCAGAGAATATAGGAAAGTTATAGATGCTTCCCAGAAACTTAAAATGGTTCAGTGCTTCTGGACCAATCAGAGACATTTCTGCAAGATCCTACTAGGTATAATGCTACTAAACCAAACCAAATTAAACCCACTACTGTCAAGTCAATTCTGACTCATAGAGATCCCATAGGACAGATTAGAACTGCCCCATAGGGTTTCCAAGGCTGTAAATCTTCACAAAGGCAGACTATCACATCTTTCTCCTGTGGAGTGCTTGATGAGTTCACACTACCGACCTTTGGTTAGCAACCCACCGCTGTGCCACCAGAGCTCCTTGGTAAAAATGCTGAAAAAGGCAAAAATTTTATATTGGTCTATGAGATCAAAGTTGCTACGAAAACTTTCATGTTTAGACTTCTCGTAAGATGGAGGAATAGGCAGACAAGCAACACAGACCCTCTTCAACAAAGAAAAGAAGAACTAATTGACAGAGATACAGAAGATAACCCTGGAGCCCTGAGCTTTGAAAGGAACTATACAGAAGTGGATTAGGCACCAACTAATGGAAAAACCTGAATGAAAACAGTGAGTATAGAGACGATTGGAGCTGCAGACTGTCAGCTACTCTGACGGGACCAACAGCCTGTATAGTTCCAAGTGGTGTAGGGACCTGAGAATTCACCTAAAGATCAGCCCTGGTCACCAAGGGCTGTAGGGAACACTGTACTGGTGGCCTATGATTAGAAAGGGAATCAACAAGGAGGGACACAGCCTGAGATGTGGACTTTCTGCTGCCTGGAGGGTGCAGCCATTTTGATTGTTTATGTGGCAGCCACTTTGGATATTTAAAGTGACCCGAGGGTGCAGCCATTCTGAATGTTTACAAGCGGTGGCCATTTTGGATATTAAAGTGATAGCACTCTCATTTGGATTCCAGGGACCTAAGAATAGGCTCTGTTTGTCACAGTCAGCAGGGACATACAAGAGGCTGACAACAGGAAAGGAGACAGGTGGTGAGTGTATAAGTGCCATCAACTAGTGAATAGAGGAGTGCAACACAGTACCCTGCTTGTGTAGATAACATACAAAGAAAACAAAAATTGTGGGTAAGTCACTCCAACATGCAATCACCAATTAAATATAAACATAAAAACATCACAATACCTTAGAGACAACAGAGCATCACAATCCGTACAAAGAAGCGAGATAAAGCAGGAGGAACAAGGGACCAGGATACAGACCCAAAACACATCCCTGAGGAAGATGCAGCATTGGAACTCCCTGATAAGGCATTCAAAAGAATTATATTTAGTTATCTTCAAAGGTTTGAGAGGCAGATCAAGGAAAACACAGACAAAACCCTAAAAGAATTTCAGAAGAAAATACAAGAACAAAATGACAAAATCAATGAAAAATTAGAAATGATTCTAAATCTACAGATAGAAATCCAGATGATTAATACTAAATTGTCAGAAATAGATAACACACTGAAAGGGCAAAGAAGTAGAATTGAATCAATGGAAGACAGAATTAATGAGATTGAAGACAAATACCTGAATACTTCTTTAGAAAGGGATCAATCAGAAAAAAAGGTCAAAACAAAATGAAGAAAGCCTAAGGTTCATGTGGGATACTATCAAAAGGAATAACCTACATGTAATCAGAATTCCAGAACAGGAAGACACAAATAAAGCCACTGAGAAAATTGTCCAAGACTTGTTGGAAGAGAAGTTCCCTGATATGATAAAAGATAAGAATATATCCATTCAGGAATTCCAACAAACCCCAACAGGATAGACCTCAAAAGAAAATCACCAAGACATATCATAAACTCACCAAAACCAAAGACAAAGAAAGAATCATGAGAGCAGCATGGGAAAAACAAAAAGTTACCTACAAGGGGCAACCAATAAGACTAAGCTCAGACTTCTTGGCAGAAACCATGCAGGCGAGAAGACAATGGGATGGTATATATAAAACCCTGAAAGAGAAAAATCTCCAACCAAGAATTATGTACCCAGCAAAATTGTCCCCCAAATATGATGGGGAAATTAGGACATTTCCAGATAAGCAGAAATTAAGGGAATTTGTTAAAACCAGACCAACCTTACAAGAGATGCTAAAGGGAGTCCTATGGACAGAGAAGCAACAACAGCCAACAACAACTGACCATTAACACACATGATGATATAACCCAGAAACCAACCCAGCCATGGAAGCATCCAAAGTAAATAACCCTACAAGATTGTAAATGGGGAACCAGAGACATTAATTGACAAATGAGGACAACTACAACAAAAAAGAGGGATAAAACTGTGTCGTTACAGAAATTCTAGATGGTAGGGATGTCAATACAACTACAAGATAGAATGGACTGTTCTAAAGTTGGGAAGAAAACTATAAATCACAAGATAACCTCAAAGAAAAATGATAAACCTTCACATCAGAATAAAAAAGAGGACTGGCACAAATATTTAGCAAATACTAAAACAAGAGCAATGAAGGAAGTAATAACACGATTCATAAACAAAACGTGCTCAGCATAGAAAATTATATGTAACAAAGAAGTCAACACCACAAAAAAGCACATAACAAAAATGACAGCAACAAATTACATATCTGGCAAGGGACTTATTGCTTAAGATTTATAGAAAACTCAAATGCCTCAACACCAAAGGAATTAACAATCCAGTTGAAAAATGGGCAGAAGACATGAATAGACTTCACCAAGGAGGATACTCAGGTGGCCAGCTAATACATAAAGAGGTGCTCACAATCATTGGCCATCAGAAAGATGCAAATCAAAACAACGAGATACCATCTCATCCCAGCACTGATGCCAAGGTTCAACAAGACAGAAAAATAGCATATGCTGGTGGGGATATAGAGAGATTGGGACTCTCGTACACTGCTGGTGGGACTGTGAAGTGATGTAACCACGGTGGAAAGCAATATGGTGATTCCTTAGAAAGCTGGAATCGGAGATACAGTTTGACCCAGCAATCCCATTACTAGGTATAGCTAGAGAGGTGAGAGCCAGGACAGGAACAGATATATGCACACTCATGTTCATTGCAGCACTATTTACAATAGCAAAAAGATGGAAACAATCTATGTACCCATCAGTGGAGGAGTGGATGACCAAACTCCAAAGAATAATGTACAGTCTGCAAAACACTGCAGAATGTGGATGAACTTGGAGGACATTATGCTGCATGAAATAAGTCAATCAGAAGGACAAATACAGTATTAGTTCATTGTTGTGGAGGGTCAAGGAAAGGTTTCTATATGGAGGGAAACTTTCTTTGTTGGTTGCCAGGGGTGAGAGGGGAGGGAACACTGCAAAAAAAAAAAAAATGCATTGACCCATGTCACTTTAGTTTTGTGTATTTCTCTATACGTAAATCATACTCCAATAAAATGCATTAAAAAAAAGAAAAAAGAAAAGAAAATTAAAAAAAAGAAAACGTTCATGTTTACTGGGTCTGCAAAGATACTTGAATGTGACAGGGAACAAGGTTGTAGTTACTTCTTGGGCACAGCCTGCTACCCAGAGGGAGCGAGTAGTTGGACCTGTGGGCTAGGGACCATAATTGCAGGGGATGTGAAGCTCAACTGACATAACATACTACACGAAACATTGTTCCACATCCTACTTTGGCCAGTAGTGACTGAGATCTTAAAAGCTTGCAAGCGGCCATCTAGATGCAACAATGGGTCTCTTCTCTGAGGATTGCCTCAGTGTATACAACTATGAGACCAGAAGAACTAGATGGTGCCCAGCTACCACTGTTAACCACTTGGAGAGGGATCTATGTAGGAGATCCTGGATAGAGTGGGAGAACAATGTAGAACAAAACTCAAAAACATTAAAAAAATAAAAGGGACCAGATTTGCTGGTCTGATAGAACGTGGTGGAACCCCTGAGACTATGGCCCCTAGCTGCCATTCAGGTCTGGAATTGAACACACTCTGTGGCTTCCACCCAAACAAAAGACAGGCATGTGAGGTGAACATTTATATTAGCTAGATACACTCCTTGGAGAGAACAATCATGGGAGAATAGAAGGGCTGTGTATACACAGGGAGACAGCTCAGAGGGCAGGAGTGCATGGAAGGAAGGGCACAGGGAAGAGGTAACTATGGGGAGGAAGTGGGAGGGGAGCTGCTGAATTGTGGTAAATTGTAGTCAATGTCATGAGACAAAGTGTACGTGAGCTGCTATATGGAAAGTAAATTTTTTCTGTAAACTTTCACCCAAATCACAATTAAAAAAAGAAAAAGATATATGAGGTAGGAAACCCCCACTAGCAAGTACAGGGTGTGGGGTACTCCTGATAACCTAATAATTTAGCACTGTTTAATTGAAGTAGTCAGTGCCACAATAAAAAGAAATGAAACATGAAGATGTTCCTTAAAGCATGTTAACATGCTGTTCTTTTTGCAAAAGGGTGAATTTGGGTGGGGGGAGAACCTGCTTAAGTGACTGTGCAATTATAAACTAGTAACATTACTACAAATAGCTTGACATCATTTTAAAGCAGTTATTAGTTGAGTCTTTCAGGAAATACAATGAAAGTTCCCTGAATATGGTGATGAGATTCATTCCAAGAATTGTCCTTGTTTTATTCTTTGAATATAAATATGCATAATTACAATAAAATTTCTTTTGAAAGTCATCAAAAGTTAGAACTGGAGTAGAACTTGAAGAGTCTGCTTCTAATCTTTTCATTTGTATAGATGAGAAAAACATGGCACTTAGATGTTTATCAAGGAGCCCTGACAGTACAGCTATTAAAGCCCTCAGCTGTCAGCCGATCGGTTGGCAGTTCGAATCCACCAGCTGCTTCACTGAAGACTATGTGACAGTCTGCTTCCATAAATATTTCAGACTTGGAAACCCTATGAAGCAGTTCTACTCTGTCCTATAAGGTCACTGTGAGTTGGAATCGACTCCACGGCAGTGGGTTTAGTCTTTCGTTTAGATGTTTGTCAGTGCACAGTAGTTCACATATTAAAGAGTTCCAGCTAGCCCTTCATTGATTACCTGTAAAATTCCTGAGTCATCAAGAATATTTAAGGGGAATGTCTGGTTTTAGATTCACTTCGATCAGTTAACATACCCAGCATGAGCTTGGTTATATGTTGAGTAAGGTACACCAGATGCAGAGTTCAGTGTAGGGTGGATCTGCCACACTGATGTAATATGTTTAATGCTACATTTCTGTATTCCCCCTGGAGCCAACTGTAATCAGAGCTGATGAGGAATTCCTTAATATAAAAGTCAAAGAAGCATAATTTTCAAATAGCTTGGCAGTGGCAACTTAAGATAAGGAAGCTCTGATTCAAAGAAGCCTTAGTCAAGTCCAAACAAAAACTTAAAACTCTTCAGCAGTCTCCTCTCCACTCAAGCAGAGCATAAGAGATACCTCCTGGTTAGGCACCTGGCTTTTAGCCACATCTCACGGCACAGATATCAGTTATCAATGTTCTTAATAAGATCATAGGAAAAGTGATACTCATTTATAGAGACCCTTTTATATTTTTCTTCTCTCATCTGATACACATTGGAATTAGAATTCTGTAACTTTATCACTATAGTTGTTAATAAATATTTATCAAACTTGTTCACCCTATGTTCATCTTTGCAGAGAGGATTTCGTTTCCGTTATGTATGTGAAGGCCCATCCCATGGTGGACTTCCTGGTGCGTCTAGTGAAAAGAACAAGAAATCCTACCCTCAGGTCAAAGTAAGTTCCTGGTATCCTATGTGAATTCTGGAAGATTTGGTTTCGTAAGAGTGAAAACAAGGGACTGATTTAATTGAATACAATTTGCCTTTGCCCCTAAGCTGAAGTGTTCATATGATTATTGTAGTCTTTAATAGACATTTCTTTTTTAGTGACAGAGACGACAGGCATTAAAACTCTTCATGTTTCCATTAGTTGAAATTATTTTACCATTAGCTAGCATAAACCTTTACTATTATTTAATCATCATATAGATTTTTGAAAAACCTGTGAATACCCTGAAACTTAACGTCTTTTAAGGAAATTGCTTGATTTTAGCTCTTCAGAAATTTAATGAAAAGCAAAACAAATGACTAAGTATATGGATTACATAGTCTGTCGTTTAAGATCATGATCACATGGAGACCCTATTATCAGCTGTGTGGCTCTGAGCAGCTAGTCAAAAACTTTTTTTTTTAATTGTTATTTGGGTGAAAGTTTACAGACCAAATTCACTTTCCATACAGCAGTTCACATACACTTTGTCCCATGACATTGACCACAGTTTACCACAATGCA
>NW_006921990.1:1397819-1433536 GCF_000298275.1 Orycteropus afer afer
TTTAGGGTATATATCCAGTAATGGAATGTCTGGGTCAAATGGTATTTCTAATTCCAGCTTTTGAAGGAATCGCCATACTGCTTTCCACAATGGTTGTACCATTTTACAGTCCAACCAGTAGTGTATGAGAGTCCCAATCTCTCCACAACTTCGCCAGCATTTATTATTTTCTGTCTTATTGAACTTTGCTACTAGTGCTAGAGCAAGATGGTATCTCATTGTTGTTTTGATTTGCATCTCTCTAATAGCTAATGATCGTGAGCATTATACGTTTGTTGGCCACTTGAATATCCTTGGTGAAGTGTGTCTATTCATGTCTTCTGCCCATTTTTTAATTGGATTGTTTGTCTTTTTGTTATTGAGGTATTGGGGTTTTCTATATATTCTAGAGATAAGTCCCTTGTCAGATATGTTATTACCAAATATTTTTTTCCCAATCTCTAGGTTCTCTTTTGACTCTTTTGGAGAAGTCTTTGGAAGCACATAAAAATTTAATTTTTAGAAGGTCCCAATCATCTGGTTTCTCTTCTGCTGTTTGTGCATTTTGAGTTATGCTCGAGAGTCTATTTATGCCACATATTAGGGCCCCTAAATTTGCCCCTAGATTTTCCTTGAGGAACTATAGTTTTAGGTTTCACATTTAAGTCTTTGATCCATCTGGAGTTCATTTCTGTGTATGGTAAGTAGTTAAAAACTTTTAAACCTCAGTATCTTAATGTGTAAAATGCAGAAATATTAATAGTATATACCTCATAGGGTTTCTTAGAGATTAAATGAGAAAATGTTTGCATCGGTCAAGGTTCCACCAGATAAACAAAACCAGTAAGATCAGTAGGAGACATAGATAGATACTGATAAGTGGATTGATTTCTGTAATCTTTGTGGGAGTAGATCACTAGGTCTCTTCTCTTGCAGAGCCACTGAGTGGGTTTCACTAACTTATCAGTTCACAGCTGGGCACTTAACTGTTGTGCTACCAGGGCTCCTTCAGGTCTGCTTAAAAAACCAACCAGTCTCACTGCCATCAAGCAGATTTCCAACTCATGGTGACCCCCATTGGGTTTCCAAGGCTGTACATCTTTACAATGGCTGACTGCCTCATTCTATCTTCCACAGAGCAGCTGGTGGGTTCAAACCACCCATCTTTTAGTTAGCACCCAAATGAATGCCTTAACCACTACACCACGAGAGTTCCTTTGGGGTCTGGTTAGGGAAGTACAGAGTCTGGTGGCCAGGTCAGCAAGCTGGAAACTATAGCATGACTGAGGCAACATTTCACAGGCATTTCTTCTTCCTCAGGAAAACCTGTTTTGCTCTTAATGCCTTTCAACTGATAGGATGAGACGCACTCACATTATTGACAATAACCTCCTTTACTTAAAAAGCCAACTGATTGCAGATGTTAACCACATCTACAAAATACCTTCATAGCACCACCTAGGTTAACGTTTGACTGAATGACTGGATACTATAACCTAGCCAAGTTGACATCAGGGCTTCAAATCAGTTCAAAAAATTTCAGTCATGGCTGACAGAAACAAGTACATGTACAAGTAAGCAACGACATACTTGTACTTTGTATTTTGACCTGAGCAGAAAACTGGCAGTGGTGCCCCCTACCCCACTCAAAGGTGGTGGCCAACTGCAGTACTTTGAATGTGTGTCATGGTATGGTCGGCCACTGCCGTTGTTTCTGTTGTCTATGACAGAACCATTTCAAATGAATTCAGAGCCCTAGTTGGCATGTAAAACTAACCATCACAGTGCTCAATAGAGAGCCTAGAAGTGCCCATGGCCTCCACCCAAACTTGAGTAACTGTGCAACCACATGTATTGGTCGTTGGTGGAATATACTGCTTCTTGACATGCTTGTGGTGACACCTTTTACTCGTCTTAAGTTTTTTTTTTTTTTTTAATTATTTTATTAAGAGTATCTTTCTCTGAGTATATGAGTTTTTTATTTTCAAAATATGGTGTCATGTTTCATAGACTGATGACAAATATTTTTGTAAATAAGCCAGTCAGTAATTATAACTGAGGTATTTAGAAAAGTTTTTATTTGTTGAATAATTCAAAGCTTAGGCAAAAGGTTATCAACACAGTTCCCACTAAGGAGTGATTGTCCTTGCTTGTTGGTTTTTGTGATTAGGTGAAGCCCAACCTGATAGACTCTCAGCAAAATTATAATGAGAAGAAAATTTGTCTTTGGTTTAGCCAGCCTTGATTTTTGTTGTGACATAGTGCAGAAGACATGTGGCTGCTAAACAGAAGGTTGGCAGTTTAAACCCACCAGCCACTCCACAGAAGGAAGATGGGTCAATCTACTTCCATAAAGATTTACCACTTTGAAAACCCAATGGGGGTCGCTATGAGTTGGAATGGAATCCATAGCAGGGGCTTCTTTCCTTTCCTCATACACCACTTCTAGCCCAGGCTTTTGTTTCTTACCTCTTTTCCATAACAAAACACAAAATACTGTGAAGTCATTCTTTCATTTTTGAGTGAAACTTACCCATATTATGCAGTATTGGATCTCTCAGTTGTATTTGCATTTTAAGTCTTATAGCACTAGTTGTGGAATGAAAGATGTTTTTCCTTTTAAAGTTCACTATCAGGATAAAAGAACTTCTGGTGGTGTAGTGCCTAAGGCATTTGACTCTAACCAGAAGGCTGGCAGTTGAAACCCACCAGCCACTCCTTGGAAGGAAGGTAGGAAAATCTACTGCCATAGTGATATTGCCTTGGAAACCCAAGGAGGGGTCGCTTTGAGTCAGATCGGACTCGATGGCAGTGGGTTTTTTTTTTTTTTTTTAATGGGAGATAAGTCTTTAGATCACAGAAGCATACCAAAGTCTTAGGACCTGAACTTCTGTAGAAACTGGAAGATTGATGAGCAGCAGCAATAAAAAGGGGAATTAGCGTTTTATTAAACATCAAAGGTGTGCCAAGTGCTTTACAAACATACTCTTTTATAATCTTTATAATAACCCTGATAATGGCATAGTGCCTAAGGCATTTGACAGCTAACCAGAAGGCTGGTGGTTCAAACCCACCAGCCACTTCTGGGAGAGAAGATTGGGCCAACTATTTCCATAGTGATACCACCTCGGAATCCCAAGGCGGGGTCACTATGAGTTGGCTCCGAATCCATAGCAGTGGATTTGGGTTTTTTGGTTTATGAAAATACCGAGCCTTAGAGAGATGAATTAACTTACCTTTGTCATAGGACTGTTGTGTGCCATCGAATAAATTCTGACACATAGTGACCTATATTGACAGAGTAGAACTGCGAGTTTCCTAGGTTATTATCTTTATGGGAACAGATTGCTAGCTTTTAGAAGCAGTGGCTCTTTATCCTGAGGAGCTCTGGTGGCACAGTCTATAAGGCATTTGCCTGCTAACCAGAAGGTCAGCAGTTCAAACCCACCAGCTGCTCAGTGGGAGGAAGATGGGGCAGTCTACTTCTGTGAAGATCAGCCTTGGAAACCCAATGGGGGTTCACTATGAGTCAGAATTGATATTCTATAGAAGTGTTTTTTTTTGTTTTTTTTTGGCTCTTTATCCTAAAGCAGACTGTTTCTCCTTAAACCTCTTATATGGAATAGGTGCATCTGAACTGCTGGGGACAGGGAGCTAACAGGACAGAGCAGGGTGTACATTGGTGAACACAAGGCACAGGGAATTACAACTTTGGAAAATAGGCTCAAGGATCAAAGGGGACTCAAATATTAAGGAGTCAGATCCAGACTGTCTTTTTAAACACATGTGCCTATGTGTTATATATACAAATATTATATGTGTTTATTTGTGTATTTGTGACAAGGGTAATTACAAGACTTGAGTTGTCAGCATTGACACTAATTAAAGCTACTGAATAATTATGATGAGAAAATGGGCTTTTTCTTTTCTGGATTGGCTTTGTATAAAAAATAAAATTATGGTATTTTTATTACTGCTATTGTCCAGGTTGGTTGTGACTAAGTAATAGTTCTTGATACTGACAAACATATGGATTAACTTCATTGTAAATGTATTGGTTAATAACAAAAAATTATGTGTGTGTGTGTATGTGTGTGTTTATGCTCAGTCTTCATATATCCTTATGCAGTGGTTTACCTACTCAGACAACATATTATTGCCTCATAATTTAGAAATGAAACAACTTAAAGATATTAGATCTTCTTGCTGAATCATAGCTTCTGTACTAAGGAATTTAATACTTAATGGGAAATATAGTCATGTAAACAACTAGTAATAAAAGTCAAGATATAAATGTGGAAGATTGGCCATTATGAAATATTAGCTACAGCTGCAATATTACATAAAATATTTTTAATCCCTAATTTGGTATATACTTATTAAGCACTAAAGTTGTAGGAAAAGGAGGAACTTAGATGTTGGAGAAACTGTTGTCATTCCCAGATGAACAGTCACTGCAGTTTAAATGGCATAGCATTTAAACATAATCAAACAGTTGAAGGAAATGTTTTATTTATCTTGTTGTTGTTGTTAGGTGCCATTGAGTCAGCTCCAACTCTTAGCGACCCTGTGTACAACAGAATGAAATACTTCCTGGTCGTGCACCATCCTCACAATCCTTGCTATACCTGAGCCCATCGTTGCAGCCACTGGGTCAATCCATCTTGTTGAGCGTCTTCCTGTTTTCTTCCTGATCCTTCACTTTACCAAGCATAACATCCTTCTCCAGGGAATAGTCCCTTCTGACAACATGACCAAAGTGGGTGAGATGAAGTCTGGCGATCTTTACTTCCAAGGAGGATTCTGGCTTTACTTCATGCAGGACAGATTTTTTTGTTCTTCTGGCAGTCAGTGGTACTTTCAGTATTTTTGCCAGCACCACAACTCAAAAGCATCAACTCTTCTTTTGGTTTTCCTTATTCATTGTCCAGCTTTTGCATGCATATGAGGTGATTGAAAATACCATTGCTTGGGTTAGGCGCACCTTAGTTTTCAAAGACACATCTTTGCTCTTCAGCACTTTAAAGAGGTCTTTTGCAGCAGTTTGCCCAGTGGAGTATGACATCTGATTTCTTAATTGGTGCTTCAAAGGATTGTGGATCCAAGTAATATAAAATCTTTGATAACTTCAATCTTTTCTCCATTACATGATGCTGCTTATTGGTCCAGTTGTGACAATTTTCGTTATCATTATGTTGAAGTATAATCCATACTACAGATTGTAGTCTTTGATCTTCATCAGTAAGTGCTTCAAGTTATCTTCACTTTGAGCAAGCAAGGTTGTGTCATCTGTATAACACAGGTTGTTATTGAGTCTTTCCCCAACAGTTTTATTAACTGGTCTTCCTTGTAGGCATATGGATATCATCCTATCACTGGCAGCATTGTACTTCAGGATAGATCTTGACATTTTCTTTGTGATGATGAATGTGACACCATTCCCCTTCATTTTGTCATTCCCAGCATAGGAGACCATATGACTGTCTGATTCAAAATGGCCAAAACCAGTCCATTTCAGCTCACTGATGCCTAGGATATCAATCTTTATGCGTTCCATTTCATTATTTACAACTTCTAACTTTCCCAGATTCATACTTTATACATTCCATGTTCCGATTATTAATGGATGTTTGCAGCTGTTTCTTCCCATTTTGGGTTGTGCTCCATCAGCAAATGAAGGACCTGAAAGCTTTACTCCATCCACATCATTAAGGTCACCTCTTGGGAGCTCAGGTAGTATAGTGTCTAAGGCATTTGACTGATAACCAGATGGCTGGTGGGTCAAGCCCACCAGACACTCCTTGGAAGGACGATTGGGCAATCTACTTCTGTAGAGATAATGCCTTGGAAACCCAAGAGAGGGGTCGCTATGGGTCAGTTTGAACTTGACAGCAGTGAGTTTGGTTTTTCCTTTTGGTTCTACTTTGAGGAGACAGCTCTTCCCCAGTCGTATTTGCCTTCTCACCTGAGGGACTCATTTTCTGGCACTATATCAGACAATGTTTCAGAGTTATTCATGAAGTTTTCCAGTAATGTATCAGACAGTGTTTCACTGCTATTCATGAGGTTTCACTGGCTGGTTCTTAGAGAAGTGGATGGGCCCTTCCTTCTCCCAAGTCTGTCTCAGTCTGGAAGCTCCACTGAAATCTGTCCACTGTAGGTGGCCCTGATGGTATTTGAAACACTGGTGGCACAGCCCCTGGCCTCATAGCAACACACAAACCACCACGGTACAACAAACTGACAGACGAGTCATGGTTATTTATCTTAGAAACCCTTAATTAGAAGGATGGGGAGGAGGGAGAGAAAAGGACAGTTGCAGAGTATTTTTTTCCAAAGCTCTTTTCCCAAAATTGCCTTTATTAGTCTTTTTCATAAAGAATGACTAAGAGTGACCTGTTGTTTTAAGGAGGGATTTTAAATCCCTTTTCCCTCCAAAAATTTAGATAGAGAAAACGATTTTTGTCAGTATATATCTCTTTATCAGGAAGTTCTTACAGTTTTATGTGCCTTTTTGCAGTGTAGCTAAGTACCTCCTCTGTGTGAGGCTATAAGGGAAACAGTGGGATGGGTGCATCTAGACTAGGGTTTCTCAAACTCAGCACTAATTGGTATGTAGGAGTGGATAATTCTTTGTTGTAGAGAGCTATCCTGTGCAGTTAGGGTATTTATCAGCATCCTTGGCCTCTATTCACTAGAAACCACTAGTACCTGTACAATTGTGACAACCCAAAATGGTTCCAGACATTGCCAAATGTCCTCAGGTGTATGTGTGTATGTCTGTGTGTGTGTGTGCATGCAAAGTCACCCATGGTTGAAAACCATTGACCTAGATGCAGTCTCATACAACTTTAACTTTACTCTTTTTGTATTGTTTTGCACTGTAAAGCTGTATTGCATAAATGATACTTACAAACAAATATACTTTTCCTGATGACTAGTAGGTATTATTTTCAAGATAATGATCATGTTATGTGTATAATTTCTCCTAGAATCTCTGGGTTAATGTACTTGGATATTAAGGAGAAGGACCAGAAACAGAAGAAAAAAAATGTTGTAAACGTTCCATATTCTATGATAACTGCATACCTAAGGGTTAATGTAGGTATTCTGTTAGCAATCTGCTATAAACTAGTATAGAAGAGAAAGTGAAAGTGGAGGTGGGGTTCAGTCCAGGCTGTGGATTGCAGAACAGCTGCATATGAACAATGGAGCGTCTCCACCCTCTCCTTCAGGTGGGAGGAGGCAGGTGGAGAGTTTCCCACACTCTTCCAGAATCCGATCTATCAGGAACTGCAGAAGGGGGCATTTACATTTGCTGAAAAGGAATGATGCTGCCAGTCATTTCCAGTAAACCACTTGCCAAAGGGTCAATTCCAGTTTATGGCATCTACTCTCGTATGTGTATGTGTGTGAGGGGAGCTCTTGTAGCATAGTGCCTAAGGCATTTGACTGCTAACCAGAAGGCTAGTGGTTCAAACCCACCAGCCACTTCTTGCAGGGAAGATTGGGCCATCTGCTTCTGTAGTGATACTGCCTCGGAAACCCAAGGAGGGGTTGCTATGAGTCAGATCTGACTATGGCAGTGAGTTTGGTTTGGTTTTTGGTATGTGTGTTAGAGTAGAACTGTGCTCCATAGGGTTCCCAAGCCTGAGATCTTTCAGAAGTAGATCACCAGTTCTTTTTTCAGGGTGCCTCTGGGTGGGTTCAAACCACCAATCTTTTAGTTACTAGCTGAATTCTTAAACATTTGCAGCACCCAGGGACTCAAGTCCTACATATGCTACATATTTATCAAGTACATGTGTTCAGGCTGAAAGTAAAATTCTTGAGCTTTGCGATTTCCTCAGCTACAGCCTTTTTAGTCTTCTCTATCTGCTCAACCTCACTCCATCTCTTCTTGCCAGGACTCTGTGAGAGCACCTCCATTTTGCTGTCCTGAGTGGAACCCTGACCCTGGTCAAAGCTTAGAGAGAAAGGCGGGCCATTCAGTGTGCACTCAGTCATTTGGAAGCAGTAGCAAAGGGGCAGGAGCCAACCCAAAAGCTTTGGGGGCTGGCTGTGGTTGGGAGGCTGCAGATACCAATTGCACTTTATACAACACAAACATATATCCTACTTGTCTAAAATTTAACATTTCAAGTTAAATCACATTGAAACCATCTCCAGCAGTCGACCCAAATCCTCCATTTTCTTCTGGAATTTTGTCTCACGCTAAAAGCCTGTTCCAGATAAAGCAGGTGCTACCTAGCCTTGGACACCCTTTCACCATGTTAATATTATTTCTCTCCACTTAACTAGAACTTGGGCTACCACACCACCAGTGCTCTGCATTTACCTGCCAAGAAAGAATCCTGGTAACTTTCTGGTGTCTTTATGTGCAAGTTTTCACATTCTTTTTCTTTTCTTTTCTTTTCTGTCATCAAACATTTTAGCATACATAAAAGTTAAAAAATATAACAGACACCATGCACCATACCTACCACCTCAATTTAGTAAATATTAACATTTTACCATGTTTGCTTTAGATCTTTCTCTCTCTCTCTGAAATAAAGCATAATTATAGCTAAAGCTCCACCCATCCATTACCTTTTCCTCCTCCTTTTGCCATAGATAAACAACTATTCTGAAGTTGCATTTTCTGATAGGATTTTATATTTTTACTACATAAGTATGCATTTATAAGTACATTTCAAGAAAATTAATTACTTGCTTTGACCCGAACTTTCTATTACCTATAGTACCTCCTGCTAAAAGGGTAAGGAGGCCACATCTTCTGACCTCCTCTAATCGCACAAGAGGAAGACAGAATCACTATCAGTAGCCCAAGGCCCATTCCTGCTAGGCCAGGCATGCTGCCTCCCTCCAGCCCTTTTACCAACTGTTCCTCCCAAAGCACCCACAACCTCTCTCCTGGGTTCGATAATTCACTGCAGTGGCCACACAGAATTCACAGATTACAGGGTTTTTTAGGGAAGTACCAGGCTACAATTCAAGTTCAGGAAAAACACTCAGTCTCTCTCCCAGCCCACCGTCTCTCAGCCAACAGTCTCTCATAGTCTCTCTCTCAGCAGTGCGTGTCCCTCGGTGTCTCACTCAGCAATATGTGTCTCTTGTGTCTCTCCCAGCAGCATACGTCTCTTTCAGCAGCATATCTTCCTCAACCAGCAGTCAGAGAGACCTCTGCCTCTAGGAGGCCTCCTTTCGAGCCTGGCAGAGTGGCTAAACTAACCAATCATAACATCAGAATTCTAAGCACCTGAGAGAGAGCAGGAACCTCCCAGAACATTGCTTTGTGTTGCGCCCAACAGAAGTACCCAGGTGGATAACTTTTATAATCAGGAGCTCCTCAGTTGCTCACAGCAAATTCCACTGCAGAGTTTATAAAAAGACTTATAGCTAGAAAAGCCACACTAAGTAATTTACTACACCACACTCCCTTTCAGGGAAAATGAGGGTTAAAACTGGGCCACACTGAAGATTAAATGGTACTTACTTCGATTCTTTTGATTCCTCTTTGCTGTCTAGATAAAACTTACTCATTGTCTAGGAAGAGTCTATGTTGATTCTTGTGGGAAAAAAATCAGAGAAAAATTCAGAGAAAAAAATCATGCAGACTAACTCTTATGCCTTGCCCTTTTCTTAGAAAAAGAAAATTTTTAACCACAGGTAAGAGATAGGAGGAGAGCTATTATATGATCAGGATTATAATCAGTGTCATGAAACAAAATGTGTATGAACTGTTGAATGTAAAACGAATCTGCTTTGTAAAAATGCACCGAAAACACAATAAAAAGTTAAAAAGAAAAAAGAAAAATTTTCCTGTTAAACGTTTAAAAATTTATGATCTTTCTTATAAGCTTTCTCTTTAAAGTCTCCTCAGTCCTACTTTCATCATGGAGCTTCAATGGGAAAGACTAGCCACAATGCACAAGAACCTTCCTCTAGGCTAAGCTTGTCCCTGCCTGTTTTTGACTCAGCAAGGAGTGCCAGAGAAGGCTCATTTCCCTCTTTTTCCCAAAAGTCATGCAAGGGATTTATTTTTTAATCAAACTGCCTTCCTCTTCAGAGAGGTAGAATGGTACCAAGGGAAGCAGCCTCATGGGGCTTCAGAATGGGATCTCTCTGATTTCCCTTCTAGGGTGACCAGAAAGCACCCAAATCCCAGCCCCAACTGACGACATCCGACATCATGGCCCACTTCTATAAAACAGAAATAAGTGTCAGTGACTTTGATTCTAAAATGCAAATAGCTTAGTTAGTATTCTTATTTTCCCTGTAGTTATAAATATCAAATGCAATGGAGTACAGAACCACAGCTGAAATAAGTGTAACTATTTTTATCAAACATTTTCTGAAAGCTGGTTCTCAAATATGTTTTCTTTCCTGTTTCATGTTGAACAGAAGACAAGTGTTGAAATGTTTAGGGCAATAACAGTTTTTTTTTGTTTTTTGTTTTTTTTTTGCTTTTGTTTTTTTCCCATTGACTTAGGGGGAAAAAAGGGCCTACATTCTCAGTGCCTTTCACTTCAAAATCCTAAATGTTAAAGTTATGTCAAGGTCAAATAAAGACTGGCTGATCTACTGTGGCATTTAAGGATATCACATATCCTTGCATAACCTCCCTTTCCTTTGTATAGACTTGTCTGATTGAGGAGGTTTGCCATTTTAAAGATTTAAGTGGAATACTAACTTTGAGCAATTTAATCTGACTCAATTACTGATCAATCAGGCATGCATATAGAAACTAATTCATAGTATTGGTTAAAATTTCCATCAGCACCCTAAAGCTGCTCTCTGTTCATATATGTTAATAAGGAAAAATAACCATGTCCCTTATGTACATTATATGATATGGTCTGTAACACAAGAAAAGCTGGAGAGGACAGCTTCTTAACCTGGGGTCCATGGATCAGTTTTGGTAGTTTCAGAAGGTTTTTGGCCTCCTAAATTTATATATAGAATTTTATGTGTACGTATCTGTGTGCATTTCTCTGGGGAGATGAGCTATAATTTTTTTTTTTTTTTTTCCTAATCAAATTTTCAAAAAAGGAAAAAAATTTTCAAAACATGTTTAAGAACCGGTGCTCTGGGGCACGTGCCACTTTAGCTCTTTGATAGCAGCTAATTAAAAAACTGGAGCCCTGGGTGGTCCAAATGATTAACACGCTCAGCTGCTGAGAGACTGGAAGTTCAAGTCCACCCAGAGACTCCTGGGAAGACAGGTCTGGTGGTAATCTACTTCCAAAAACTCAGCCATTGAAAACCCTATAGAGCACAGTTCTATTCTGACACCATAAGTCAAAGTTGACTCAGTGGCAACTGCCTTTTTGTTTGTTTAAATTAAATTAAATGTGTTTAAATTAAAATGCTAGTATATATAATCCCTATTAAATTTTTTTCCTTTTTTTTTAAAATGAGTATCTTTTATTACTTTTTACGTAAAAGCGATATGTGAATGAATTATGGTCAACTCCCTGTTTGCATGAACTCCAGTAGGTCTGTACCAAAAACCAAACACATTTTCATCAAGTTGATTCTGACTCATGACGACACTATGTGCTGCAGAATAGAACTGCACCAAAGGATTTTCTTGGCTGTAATCTTTTTTTTTTTTTTTTTTAATTTTTATTGTGATTTGAGTGGAAGTTTAGACCAAATTCATTTTCCATACAGCAGTTCATACCCATTTTGTTTCATGACATTGACTGCAGTTCCCCACAATGTAACTGCTCTCTTCCTGCTTCCTCCCTGTAGTTACCTCTTCCCTGTGTCCTTCCCTCCCATACACTCTTGCCTCCTGAGTTATCTCCCTGTGCAAACACTGCCCTTCTGTTCTCCCATGATTGATTCTTATTTTTACATTTAAAAGTTTTAACTTTTGTTCATTTTAAATGAGTTGAATGCTTCAGTCTGTTCAACACATAATCAAGGAAAGCCTCCTTTCTGTATGAGATAGGGTGAAAGAGAGGTAAGATATCAACAGCCAAAAAGGTGAATACGCCTCACTGCTTTTTTTCTCTTACTCTTCCATGGAGGTGCTAATTAAGCATGAAACTAGCCAGTAGTAGGTGAAACCAAAAAAGGAAAACAACTCTCTTTAACCGACATTCCTTGAACACTGTGTGTCCAGTACTGCAGTGGGCAAGCAGACAAAAATCCCTCCCCATGTGTTCTGGTTGCCTAGTGCCACTCTGACAAGAATATACCACAAATGGGATGGCCGTAACAAACAGGAGTTTATTCTTACAACTTGAAGGCTTTAAGTCCAAGTCCAAAGTGCCAGCCTCTAGGGGCTGGGTGAAAGCCCCTCAACCTTGGGCTTCAGCTCTGCTTCCAGCTCCCAGCCCACTGAAGCTAGAGGGTTTTCTTCACTCAGACAGCTGTTAGCTGCTGAGACTGCCAAGCCCAAGGTTGGCAAGTAAAAAGGCACAGTCCCAACGTTACCAAACTACATGGCAGGCCATTAACTTAAATCCATTGTAAGTCCCAAGATCAGCAGAGCATAGCAGGTTGCTGAGTAATGACATGGCTACATGCAGGGTTCAGGGTGCCATAGACTAGAGACCATTCCCAAGGCTTCTCCTTATGTACAGGATGCAGACCACATACCCAAAGCAGCTACTTAGCTGCTTGTGGTAGATACCACCATGGAGTTGATTGCCAGTATCATCATAGGGAATACTACCACCAGCTGCCCAGCCACTCAACCAGGCCCAGCCAAGTTGACACACAAACATAACCATCACTCCATCTGTAACCACAATCTAGACTTCTGTGTAATTCTTTTTCAAGTACTTTCAGAAGTTTTGCCTTTGGCCTCTGGTAATAATATTACCTTGCAAAATATTTTTTAAAATAGCCCTCTAAATCCACTGTATATGTGAAAAGTCAACATGATGAACTGAAGATAGCCACTAAGTAAAGGAAACTTCTGGTACAGATCATAGCTGTGAAACTTAACCTTTAGAAATTATTAGGGTAGCCATGTTGTTGTTGTTGTTGGGTATTGTCAAATTGATTCTGACTCATAGTGAACCTATATGATGTAGTAGAACTTCCCCATAGAGTTTCCTAGGCTATCATCTTTATGAGAGTAGATCCCCTGTTTTTTTTCCTCCACAGAGCTGCTGGTGAGTTTGAACCACCGATCTTTCTATTAGTAGCCAAGCGCTTAACCACGGCTTCTTTAATTTATACATTGTGTGAACTTTGCATTTTATTTTTGTCAGTCTGGTTTGGTGACCTTCCTCTATGGGCTCTTCCCCTTTTACGTCCCCTCTGCTCTTCCCTAAATACATGTTTGTTCCCAGGACCAATCAGAAGCAAATCTCTTATGGCTTCTTCTAATACCAGCCATCTCAATCTGAAGATTATATAGTATCTTTCCTTTCCTTTCAGAAATTCTACTCTCATAAAATTATATACTAATAATTCTTGATTTTTAGGTAAAGTAAATACACAGAAGCAATACAGTCCCCAAATGTGTACCACTGCCTTCTCCACAAACACGTTGTGTTTCAACCCACCTGCATGTCTAGAGGTGAAACCGTTCCACTTTGGCAGGCTGTGTCTCCTCTCGTGAAACCACCTCCCCTCAGGTAGACTCTAGCTCAGAATCCTCCAGTGTGCATTCACCTTCTTGAGGTCTCCTGTGGGTGGCCTAGAAGGTGCATTCAGACTTTCACAGATAATACTCTCATGTTGAGGCCCCATCTACCTAGTAGCTTTCCATAGTTCACATCATCTCATTTAATCATCACAACAGATGCTATATAGTCTTGAGACTAAAATGGCTGAAGTTAGAAGACACTATCAGAGATTTGGTTCTAGGATCCTCATTTTATAAATAAAGAAATTGTGACCTAGAGAGGTTAGGAAGCTTACTCTGGGTCTCACAGCCACTCAGGGATGGAACTCAGGATTTCAGTTTAGGCAATAGGATTAAAGAGTTCACACTCTTACAGATCATGTTATACTATGACTATCATAATATTAAAGATGTTTCTTAAATTCTAAGGATTCTTTAAATCCATGGTTCTCAGTCAGTACAGCATTGGAATCAACCAAAGAATCTTCTAAAGGCAGAGCTGCCTGGACCTACTCCATGCATTCTAAATCACAATGCATCATTTAGCCAACCTAAGATACGATCATTTCTGTGTGAAGACCCTCAGCAAGATGGCTTGACACAGTGGCTACAATAGTGGGCTAAAACATAGTGATGATTGGTAGGATGGCTCAGGACCCAACAGTGTTTCATTCTGTTGTGCCTAGCATCACTATGAGTTGGAACTGTCTCAGCAGCACCTAATAACAAAACAACAGTCTGGACTCATGCCATTATATAATGATAAGCTACAATAGGTAAATTATGGTATAACCATGGAATAGAAGATTATGCCACTGTGCTTTAAAAATTATGTACAACACAGAAACTACTTAATATTAAGGAAAAAGCATGATTCTAAATTATTCCTATCCACTGATTATGAATGTTAGCCTCCTTGTGTAAAGCCTAGGCTATAGCATGTAGGTGAATTTTTTTATTTTGTTTACCCATGAATTAAACTAGACTGGTTGACACATAGGAGTCTTTGGATGGTTCAAATAGTTAAACTCTCGACTACTAACCAAAAGGTTAATGGTTCAAACATGGCCAGAAGTACCTCAGAAGAAAGGCCTAGCCATTTGCTTTCAAATGGTTACAGCCTTGAAAACTTTGTGGAATTCTACTCTGAAAACATGGGTTGCCATGAGTTGGAATTGACTTACCAGCAACTGGTTTGGTTTTTTGGTTTAGCTGACACATGACTCTGCCTTGAGTAGTAGGACACTGGACTGAAGGAAAAAATTTAAAGCAGAATAACTTAATAGCTACACTTGTCACTATGTCCTAGTTGAAGATGGTTGTTGTTATTAGCCATTCAGTCAGTTTCAATTCATAGCAATTCCATATACAAGAGAAAAAATACTGCCTGGTCCTATGTCATCCTTATAATCATTGCCATCCTTGAACCCATAGTCACAGCCACTGTGTTAATCCATCTCATAGATGGTCTTCCCATCTTTTTGCTGACTCTGTTTACCCAGCATGATAGCCTTCTCCAGGGACTGCTCAACAGGGTTTTCAAGACTGTGACCCTTTGAAAGAAGGTTGTTAGGCCTTTCTTCTGAGCTGCCTCTGGGTGGGTTTGAACCACCAACCTTGTGGTTAGACGTTGAGTACTAAACTGTTTAAACCACCCACAGACTCTTATGTGAATCAGTCAAAGGCAAGATTAGATAGAGTGGAAGATGAATACCTGATAAAAGCATAGAGACAAATAAACTGATTTCCTCAGGAGGTCTGCAGGGGAGAGTGCAATGTAATTCTCAAACTTTTACTATGTATAAAAAGATTTATAAAACTTATTTAAAATGCAGTTTAAAAAAAAATTTCCAAAGTCTGGTGGAGTAGATAACACCCAGTAGTCCTAGAATAAAAATACAACATTTTCTATAATGCATAGCTTAACTTGTAGGAAAGCATGAGAAATACTTAAGAGCCATAAAACAAAAGAGAGATTTGGAAAAACATGATACTATATGGATGGACTCTGTGGCCATAGCTGCACTGTAAATATTTCCTGACCTGGGTGATCAAGACACTTGATTTTTAAAAGCTTCCTCAGAACAAGATATAAAGCCTTGGGTTTTCCCAGTCTGAGGCATTAGAACTGAGATTCTTCCCTCTTAAATCAGTATTCTCAAAGTCTGTCAGGGTTGTATCCTTTCACCATACTTACCTTAATCTGTATGCTGAGCACATAATCCGAGAAGCTGGACTGTATGAAGAAGAACATGGCATCAGGATTGAAGGAAGACTTATTAAGAACCTGAGATATGCAGATGACACAACTGTCCTTGCTGAAAGTGAGGATGACTTGGAACACTTAGTGATGAAGATTAAAGACTACAGTTCACAGTATTTATTACATCTCAATATAGAGAAAACAAAAATCCTCACAACTGGACTAATAAGCAGTATCACAAGAGAAGGAGAAAAGTTTGAAATTGTCAAAGACTTAATATTACTTGATTCTACAATCAACACCAATGGAAGCAGCAATCAAGACATCAAAAGATACATTGCATTGGGCAAATCTGTTGCAAAAGACCTCTTTCAAGCACTGAAAAGCAAAGATACCTCCCTGAAGACTAAGATGCACCTAACCCAAGCCATGGTATTTTCAGTCGCTTCATATGCAGATGAGAGCTGGACAGTGAATAAGGAAGATCGAAGAAGAATCCATGCTTTTGAGTTGTGGTGTTGGCCAAGAATGCCGAAAGTACCGTGGACTGCTAAAAGAACTAACAAATCTGTCCTGGAAGAAGTGCAGCCGGAATGCTTCTTGGAAGCGAGGATGGCCAGACTTCCCACCTACTTTGGTCATGTTGTCAGAAGGGACCATTCTCTGGAGAAGGATGTCATGCTTGGTAAGGTGGAGGGTAGACAAAAGGGAGGAAGGCCCTCAACAAGATGGACTGACATAGTGGCTGCAGCAATGGGCTCAGGTATATTAGGGATCATGAGGCTGACACAGGACCAGGCAGTGTTTTGTTCTGTTGTACATAAGGTCACTATGAGTTGGAGATGACTCAATGGCACATAACAACAGCCACATCTTGACAGGGTTCCTAGAATGGTGAAATAATGGGATGCTAGAGATCTCTGATTTGGCACTTCAGGGGTTACCAATTATTCTGGTGCTGGTAATGTCAACCTGGAGTCTATTTCCAGTGATAAGCCCCAGGGATTATACCTTAGCCACTTTAATATCATTTATCAGTGTCTTAAGTAAAGTCTTAGAAGAGGTTCTTATCAAATTTGTAGGTGACATAAAGTGATAGATAACAATTTCAGTTTAAATTAATCTTGAAAAGCTGGGGCAAAGGGCCAAATTCTTGAAGCAGTGATGTTTAAGAGAGATAAATACATCCAGAAAACAAATAACCACAAGTACAGGGTAGAAGAGGTATGGTTTAGCAGCAAATGGATGCAGAAATGTAAGTTTTGGTTATTAATGAATTCAGAATGAGCCAGCAATGCAATGTGAATGTCAAACAAGTAATTCCACATTAAATCAAAAAAACCAAACTCGCTGCCATCGAGATGATTCTGACTTACAGCGACCCCCTTTGGGTTTCTGAGGCGATAAATCTTTACAGAAGTAGATTGCCCAGTGTTCCTTCCATGGAGTGGCTGGTGGGTTTTAACTGCCAGCCTCTGGGCAGTCAAATACCTTAAGCACTACACCAACAGAGTTCCTTAATTCCACATTAGGCTGTATTAATAGAAATATGTAAGAACAAGGAGGTGGTGGTCCCACTCCCACTCTGTTAGCAGACTGGTTTGGTTACTTTGTGCTGCTCTAAAAGAAAATACCATAAATTGGATGGCTTAGACAAACAGGAGTTTATTCTCTTACAATTTTGGAGGTTAGAGGACTGAGTTCAAAGTGCCAGGCTCTAGGGGCTTGGTGAAAGCCCCTTGACTTTGTGCTTCAGCTCTGCCTCCTGCTCCCGGCCCACTGAAGCTAGAGGCTGTCTCTTCACTCAGGCAGCTGCTGGGTGCTGAGGCTGGCAAACCCAAGTCGACAAGTTTGAACCATCAACCCTCTAGTTAGCAGTCAAATGCCTTAGACACTAGGCCACCAGAGATCTCCCAGTAAAAAGGCACAGTCCCGATATTACCAAAGGCCATGGTGGGCCATTGATTCGATGGCTTTTTATTATTAAATGACTTTTAATAAGTCCCAAGATCAGCAGAGCATGGCAGGCTGCTGAATGAAGACTTGGCTACATGCACGGTCTAAGCATACCAAAAAGCTTAAGACCAAGCCCAAAGTTTCTGTTTATATATGGGAAGCAGACCACATTCCTAAAGCAGCTATTCAGTTGCTTGTGGCAGGTTCCACCATGGAGCTGATTGCCAGTCTCCATGGGGAATAACTACCACCAGCTGCCCAGCCACTCAAAAACAGACCCAGCCAAACTGACATATAACCTTAACTTACCACACAGAACTACCAGGAATACTGTGTACACTGCTGGGGACCACATTTGTAGAGAAATAGAAACCCACTAGAGTGTGTTCAGAGCAGAATGGTGACAGAACTCACACCTTCTTCCAAGGGGGAATAGTTATTGAACCTGAGAATAGTTATAGCCTGGAGGAGTTTGTTGTCTTCAGCTATTTAACTGGCTGTCATGAAAAAGAAGGATCTGTCACAGGGGAATGAAATAGGGAGCAATGAGTGGAAGCCCCAGGAGGAAAAGGTTTTCCTTGTTGTGAGAGTAGGAGCTACCAGAGGAGGGAATGTAGCCTCAGGATGAAGTGAGTTCATTGTCACTTAGCTGGTTCAAAAATAAACAGGATGACTATAGGACAGGGAAAGTAACTTGTGTTAAGATCCTGTGTGATCAGTAAATTATTATTTTTTTCATGCCTTGTGAAAGATTTTTACTTAATAAATCTTAATTTACTAGCCAGAGATAATCAAGATTATAATTGTAAGGCAATTACACTTTTCTGACAGATTTCTAAAAATAATAGAAATTAATAGCAAGCAGACCATTTCATCCAACCGTCAAAGTTTTGGTTAATTTGATGTGCTTTGTGTTTTGGCCTGTTTATACAGGCTGAACAATGTAAAGTTAGCACATTAAAGGCATGTTGGAGTTTTTTATTTGGCCACATTTTAAAGCACTATCGTTTTTTCCACATCACTACCTGATGTTATCCTAAAACTTGTTAGAAGTGTTGGTGTTTCCCCTTTCTCCTTTTGTTTACATCATAGTATGTAGATGGTACGATATTTTGGTTAACCTCAGTCTGACACTTAGATTGTGTTTTCTTTTTTGTGCTATCAGTGTTCTGGGGTATGAAACAACCAATCAAGTGGCAACAAGAAATCAGACATAAAAAATTTCCCAGATCTACTCACTTATAATTTTCCTAATTTAGTAGGGGTTTTCCACAGGAAATCACAGAAGAATAGTTGAAATGCTCTTTATCTTATGTACTTTCCTTCTGAAGAAAGGAACAGTTAATTGTCTTTCTCCTGTAGTGGTCTGAATTCCTGTGCAAGGCAGCTGTATTTACTGTAGTGCAAATTAAATTCTACATGGAATGATGTCTTTTAAGTATTTCCAGCCATTAAGAACCAAATTATTTAATTACTTTCCTAACTAGTACATTCCAGTGAACGTGGTAGGTTAAGTTTTCTAAGCAAGAAGATTATATCATGAAGATTATGACATGCCTTTTAGAAGAAAGAAATTGGTTGTATTTAATCCCAAGTAAATTTGGTTATCACAGAGTCAAAAGATATTTTTAATTATCTCACATTAAGTTTGGGTCAAAAACAATGAATTAAGAAATCTTAGCACTTTTTAAAAGAATATTTTAAAAATCATTTTGATAATGTCTTTTGGAGAAGAAATAAATCAGAAACCTAAAATATTTATTTTAGCATATTTCACTTACACCTTTGATATGGTCTAATCCTTATAACTATTTTTTTATGTCATATGCAAACATTAAAAAAAATCTTTTAGATTGTAATTTCCCATTTTGTTTTAGCTTTGCTTTTTCTGATCTTTCCCCCCACTTGTTTAAATTGAAACATTTCTGAGATATCCTCAGAACAGATAGTTCTATACTATCAGGATTAACTCCCCATTTACTAAAAATAAAGATGGGCACTCCGACTCAGTTTTAATGACAAAAGTTGAAATCATTGCCTAACATAAAAGTTTTTCTTTGTCTCTAAATTTTGATTTTCCATGCTATCAGATGCCCCAATTGCAACAGGTAATTTGAGTGTTGGTTGTATGTTTTGCATAACTGTGAATTGTGGTGAAATGTATTTAAAATATTGACAATTTCAAAGTAAATTTTTCTACAAAGTTCCTGTCAAATCAAAATTCTATGATTTTAAGCTTTTTTTTTTTTTATTTAGTTTGAAAATGTGATCTTTGGGTATTGTCTTGTGTGTCTTTATGTACATGAGAAAGAATCATAGAATTTTAGAGCTGGAAGATACCGTAGACATCATCTAGAGATTCTACAAATTAAGAATTAAAAGGCTCAAAGAGATTAGGTGACTCACAAGATCATAGCAGTAATCAGTGACTAGAATTCTGGCTACTGAACTGTAAATTTCTACTGCCAGACGCTCAGTTCTTCTGTTTCTTCTGGACTGGACCGTTACAAATTGGAACTAAAACTTAACCCAGATTTTCTCATCCAACAAAATACAGACTTTAGGCCAGGTTTCTGTATAAATAAGTGTGAAGTAAAATTATTTTTGAGAGAGGTAAGCTTAACATGCCATATTCAAGAAAAGACTGACACAAATGGGTATGGGTTTCCTATGCAGGACTTTCTTCCAAACATTTGAGACTTTTGACGCATTTCTATGATGCATAGTTTATTCATATTGTCTACAAAATGTGCTGTCATCTGTGTTGTTGTTTTCTCTAAACCCGGAATCATACTAGAAAATAATTGAGAACTTTGTATAAGTTGGGAGCTCTGGTAGCGTAGTGCCTAAGGCACTTGATTGCTAACCAGAAGGCTGGCGGTTCAAAGCCATCTGCCACTCCTGGGGAGGAAGGTTGGGCAATCTACTTCCGTAGTGATACTGCCTCGGAAACCCAATGAAGGGTCATTATGGGTCGGATCCAACTCCACGGCAATGGTTGCCTTGCCTTGTTTGTATAAGTTGAAGTTTTCTAATATCACACTCCTGGGACATTTTTCAGTAACTGGAGAAAGAAGCATTACCTGATACTGTGAAGTGAGGTCTGTTTTCAAATGGTGGATGACAGCGTATGTTTCAGCTGCTGGTGGGAAAAGCACTCCTGATGCAGCTGCCCTGGAAGAGTTGAGGTGTGATAGTGAATTTGAGAAAAATTGTCCAGGTTACACAGTGCCTGTGGCAATGGCAGTGCTTCTCGTCCTCCCAGTCTCACTTCTGTTTTATCTGGAACTAACTCTTGATTGCTCTTTACTCATCCTACCACCTCAGCTAAGCCTCAGCACAGTTGAGAAACTACACCTTAGGGTTGAATTTTACCTGAGAATTGAATTTAGAAAAATCAAAGATAGGTTAGCATCCCTGCAGGCAGTCACTCTGTAAATGAAAGTTATCTAAGTGGAAAAACCTAAAGGAATATAAGTTCTTCAAAAAATAATCCTCTTATTTTAGATAAAAGAACAGTGCCAGAGTTAGGTGTTCCTAAGTGTGATTTCAAGCCAAGGAGTTAATTAAAGTTCACAAGTTAATTGGCTTCGTGTGCTTACCTTATGCTAGGACTTTTTAGAAACTCATCGGGTTAATCCCTCATAAATGAACCCTGTCAAATAACTAGTAAGCCAATAAACAGACCTTGAAGTAAAATAGCCTGGTGGGCCCTGCTGTCAGCATCATTTCCTAACGGTGCCAGGATCTGTTACATGTTTTTCTGCACCTTCCTTTTCTCACCATGGTGGAGGCAATGATTTATTTATTCATTAGTTCCTTTAACAAATATTGATTGAATAGGTACTGGTTCTGTGCTCTCCACAGAGAGATAGGAAAAAAATAAAAGAAGAAGAAGAAAAGATAGGGCATTTGTCTGCAAGAATGAATCAATGTAATAGAGGAACTAAGATATATTATTAAATTTCTGAAATATGGTAAGATTGTGTTTGTTTCTTTCACTACTGTATAACCTGCCAGATAGCACTTGCTAAGTATAGTAATCTTTGAATGAAAGCATGGATGACTTAAGGCTGTAAAGTAAATTTATGAATCAGCTATTTGGGGTGATTGTAGAAGGCTTCAAGGCAGAGATTGCATTTGGGCTGGATCTTGAGAGAAAGGTAGAAATTTGAAAGCACAAGCAGAAAAATTGGAAACAAAGGCTCAAAATATAGACTTCTCTAAAATTGAACGGGGAACAGTGAACAATTCTACAGGAGTAAAGAGAACATGAAAGGGAAAGGTGGGAATAACTTTGGAGAGGTATGATAGGGCCAAATCAAGCAACACTCAAGAACTTAGGTTTTGTTTTGTAGAAAATAGGGAGGCAATGGAAGTTTTAACAGAAGAATTATATGATCAGCATTGTGGAATAAGCATTAAAACCCACTACTATCTAGTTGCTTTTGACTCCTAGCGAACCCACCGAACAGAGAAGTGCCCCATGAGGTTTACAAGGCTATAATCTTTACAGAAGCAGATTGCCACATCTTTTTCCCATGGAGCTACTGGTCAGTTTGAACCACAGACATTTCGGTTGGCAGCTGAGCACTTTAACCATTGTACCCCCATGGCTTTGTTGGAAAAAAACACTAGGAATATAAATCTGGTAACCATCTGCTAAGGGAAGGGGATGGCCCAGAACACCAGTTGGAAAATTCACAGTGGTCCTTCATGAGGTGTACTAAGGGTTCAAGCTAAAATAGATAAACGAAGTCAATGAGAATAAGAGAAAGGGGCAAATGCCAGAGATTTTGAGGGTGGCATCTGGCCCAAATTTGGCAGCTGACTATATGTAGAAGTAAAGAAACAGAAGAATCCAAGTGATAGGAGGATTTGAGTGCAGTTCATATATTTCAGTGAAAGTGGGTTTATCATTTCATTTAACAAAAAGCCCTGGTGGTACAGCTGCTAAGCACTGAGCTGCTAACAGAAAGGCTGGCACTTTGAACCTACCCAGTCAATCTGTGGGAGAAAGAGCTGACAGTCTATTTCCATAAAGTTTATAACCAAGAAAACTCTATGGGGGCAGTTCTGCTCTGTTGGAATCAATGTGAAGGCACCCAACAGATGTTTCATTTAACAGGAAGTAATTAGTCTTGTGTACACTGAGTGCTAAATGCTTTATTGCCAAGAACATGTCTGAAAGCAGCTGGAAATGATATATATGCTTGAAGGGAAGGTGAGGACATGAGAATGAATTTAGGAGTCATTTGTATGAAGTAGATGGTTAATTCTTGGAGACGAGCTAAGAGTGTCAAGGGAGTGATCATGTAAAGATTGGCCCAAAATCCAATCTTGGTGAAACTTCACTGGCTGCTTCTACTCAGGCAGTGTGGTAGGAGCGGAGAGTTTCCAGAAGGCAATAACAGCCTTGCTTTAGAAAGGTTAAATGGGATGAAGAAAAAGAAATGGCTAGTGGTTTGGAAACATGGAGTTAGTCATGACCTTTAGATACTTCTTCATTTGAGGGATAAGGAAATTAGTTAATTTGAAAAAGTTTTCAGACTAAGTAGGTGTTTGGATATTAGTGATTAGAAATTTTTCTTTCATATTTGGTAATGAAAAAGAGGAGAAAAAAAATAACACTCAAGCAGGAATTATTACCTTTTAAGAATCTTCCCCATTGGATTAGAGAAAAAAAGATCAAATGAAAGAATGTATCTGTATTGCATGGTATCATGCCTGCCTGACCCTTTGGTGGCTTTCCATAAAAGGCTAACCTTTACAGCTGTTGTCATAATCAGGAAAGGTTTTTCTGATTTTTTTTTTTTTTTTAAGAATAAGGGAGAAGAACGTGTTTGTGGACTAAGGGGAAGGATTGTTTGGAGGGGGAGGTAGGAATGTAATTCAAGAAGGTCTGGAAGAAGTGTGGCATCAAGGGCAAAAAAAAGTGCTTAGTCTGGAATAGGGAACAAATCTGCTTTTCTCTGAAGTAGGGGAGAATATGTGAAGTTATAGGAGCATTTTGAACCTGGGTATCAGTAAGAAGAAGTTGAAGAGACTCTCACGCAATGACTTCCACCTGTTCATTAGAGGAAGAGGAAATCAAATGCATAGATCTGCTGAAGGCACAAAGAAGTAGAATTGCTGTCATTTATTTGGGCCTGCTGTGTATCGTGAACTGTACTAGACAATTTATCTTCTTTAATCTTTATGAAATTTTAGAGATTATATATTTATGTTCACATGTTACAGATGAGAAAATAAATCAAAAAGGTTAAATCACTGGCAGAGGGTCACGCACAAGGAGGAGCCAGGACTCAGACCCAGGTCTGTCTGACTCCTAAGCCTGTGCTCTTTATTGAAAAGGAGTTGTTAGTTTGAGATATTGGAGGTATAGCCCTGATTTGCATCATGAGAAGGTCCTGTAGAGTTTTTGGTGCTGTGAGTCACCAGAGTGGGCATCAAATAATGACAAACATTATTTCGAGTGCTGGGGGGATATATAGCAGAGAAAATATCAATGATCTGTTCTTATAGAACCTGCATCTAATAGAGTGATATATAGCAGAGAAAATATCAATGATCAAAGAGGGACACACTCATTTGAGAAATAAGGCACTGTGAATTTGAGGTGGACCAGAAATGTGAATCTCAGATCCCTGAGGGTAATAACAAGTGAATGAGTAGAGAAAATGCTAAGGCTACAAGAGAGAGTGCCTTCTGGCAATAGCAGTTGGAGTGGGAAGAGGAATGTACCTTTGTGACTTGAATTTTAGAGGGAGAGCTGCTAACTTGGTTTTCCTTCTCCCATTTATCTTCCACAGCTGCCAAATTCCTACCTCTCAGTGCTTAGATTCCTCAAACCATACTACAGTGCAGAGCCCTGAGCCCCACCCAGACACCTTTCCAGCAACACAGGCTAATCTCCTAGTCTGGCTGATTAATAATTACATTCTAATTCAGATAACCAGTTGATAGGCTGACATCTAGCCATTTTTTTTTTTTTTTTTTAAATTAACAGTTCAAAACAGCAAAAGAAAGAATGTCATCACCTTAAGTCCACCCCCTACCTAGCACACAGGGTCACCATGAGTCGGGAGCAACTCAACAGCAGTGGGTTTTTTTGTTTTGTTTTGTTTTGTTTTACACAGCTTTGTATTTTAGTAAGTTATCTTCCACAGCTAATATATTTTAATCATGTTTTAACCGTGCATTCATTGAAGAATTAATTATTGGATGTCTACAATATGACAAACATTATTTCGAGTGCTAGGGGGATATATAGCAGAGAAAATATCAATGATCTGTTCTTACAGAACCTGCATCTAATAGAGTGATAGGCAATGATCAAACTAAATGAAATGTATAGTATATTGAAGAAGCTCTGGTACCACTGTGGGTAAGGCATTTGGCTGCTAATCAGAAGGTGGCAGGGTCAAAACCATTAGCTGCTCTCTGGGAGGCAATCTACTTCCATAAAGATTTATAGCCGTGGAAACCCAATGGGGGTTGCTATGAGTCAGAATTGACTCAGCAGCATTGAGATTAGTTAGGTGTTTGAATAGTATATTAAGTAGTAATTAATGCATAGAGGAAAAAAAAAAAAGCCAGAGAGAAGCAAGGAATGCAAGGATGGGAGTGATAAAGGTTTATATAGGTGTAGGGTGATCAATGAAAGCCCACCAAGAGAATGGCATTTGTGCAGTCTAAAGGAAGAATATGCAGATACCCAGGAAGGAACATTCCAGGAAGAGGACTCAGCAGGTACAAAGGCTTAGAGGTAGGAGCTGAATTGGCATGTTCAAAAACAGCAAGGAGGCTGATGTGGCAAGGACTGAGAAGGGATGGAGAAGAGTGAGTGAGTAGTTAGAAATAAGGTCAGAAAGGAAATGGAGGTCAGATAAGGAGGACTTTGTAAGCCATTCTGAAGACTTTGGCTTTGGAACTCTGAGTGAGATGGAAAGGCATTGGAGGTTTGTTTTTTTCCTTCTTTCAGAAAATTTTAGCCATATATGGAAGTACCCAGAACAGCAAAATTAGTCCTCTTGTATTTTTCACTCAACTTCAACCAAGTTTATTGTTGGAGGGTTTGAGCAGAGAAGTGACAAGACTTAGTATGACCTGACTTGGGCAGGATCACCCAGAGTAAGTCATGGGGCGGTGGGGCAGACTTAGGAAACTTAGTTAAGATCTGTTGCAAAAACTCAAGACACAAATGATGGCTTGAAACCCAGACGTAGCAGTGTGGCGGTGAGAAGTGGTCATACTGAAGGTCTGACTGTTGTTTTTTATTGTTGTTGTTGTTGTTATGTGCCATCGAGTTGGACCTGACTCATAGCAACCCCTCCTTGGGTTTCTGAGGCAGTATCACTACGGAAGTAGATTGCCCCATCTTCCTTTCGAGGAGCGGGTGATGGGTTTGAACTGCCAACCTTCTGGTTAGCAGTCAAGTGCCTTAGGCACTACAGTACCAGACTGATTATTTGTTTTATACTTTGTTAAAAAACAAAAATTGAGAATGCATGTAAACTAAACAAGGTAAGAAATGTAGAAAAGAAACAGTACCAGAGTGTTGTGTTTTAAACTTTGTTTTCTTTTTAAGAATGTACCCATTCCCAAAAACAGGTTTATAAATGAACGTTTGTAACCGTTCATTCATAAGTTGCAAACCATCTACTCTTCCCATGTTCTTTCACAATCATGTGTGATTAGGCCATCAAAAAATAAGCATTTTTTTGCAATTTATTAATGAGTTAATGTCTCCAGCAATCCCTACAGCCTTAGCAATAGAATGTTACTTGATTTTCTAAGAGAAGCATGATTATTATAAGCAGCTATATTTGATTTAATGAAACTGAATATTAAACAGAACAAAAAGGAAACCCTAGGTCAAAGTATGACAGAAAAATTCAAGCTCATAGTTGAGAGAGCCTCTGATTTAGTCCATTTGATTGTGTTTAATGGCAGTTTTCTAAGCACAGCCATATATGCTTAGGCCATATATGCTGATGACAATCAAGTAGGGCCTAAGTGAGGTGAAAAAATGTGAATGAATGAGCACAATCTATGAGCACTACTGGATACAGCCATGTCATCAACAGTGAGCTAGTCAACGTTGAATTCCAAGGTCCTCTGTCTTGACTGTTTAACTTTGGGTTTTGTCACTTATATCTCAATCTTTCTGAACCCCCATTTCCTACTGGGGAGAATAGTACCAGCCTTATATACTTCTCAAGGTTGTTGTGAGACCCACCACAAATGAAAGGAAGGAAACTGGTGCTTTTGTGGTGCCTAAGGCATTTGACTGCTAGCCAGAAGATTGGATGTTCAAACCCACCTGCCACTCTGTGGTAGGAAGACTGGGCAATCTACTTCCATAAAGATTTACCGCCTTGGAAACCCAAAGGGGTCACTGTGAGTCGGAATCAAATTGATGTCATTGATTTTGTTTTTTTGTTTGTTTCTTTACATTTACCATGTACTAGGCACTCTGCAGTCCTCATAGCCACATTCTGAGTTCACATTATTAGCCCATTTTGTAGATGTGTAGCCTGTGGCTTAAAAAACCAAAAAACCAAACCCACTGCTGTCGAGTCACTTCTGACTCATAGCAATACCTCCTTGGCTTTGTAAGGCAGTATCACTACGGGAGTAGATTGCCCAGTCTTTCTTCCGAGGATTGGCTGGTGGGTTTGAACCGCCAGCCTTCTGGTTAGTAGTCAAGTGCCTTAGACACCATGCCACCAGAGCGAGAGATTATATAATTTGCTAAAGTCACAGAGCTGGATGATCTGGGATTCAATTCCAGAGTAGATAAAATTGGAATCCCCTACCTTAGAAAAAAGGAAGAAACTGACTTTCCTGAACATCTTCCTATTTTATAGTTTAGTTGCCACTCTATTTGACATTGTTCTGTACTGTCTCATTTAATAAAGTTTATTCTGTGCTTCCTGGGAGCTCCACAAATGAAAAAACAATAAAACCTGACTATTTTTCATTACCAAGAGAAGATAGATTATTAAAAATATTTTTCCCTTTATTTCCTTCTTTCTTTTTGCCTTATAATCTAACTTGCAACCTAAGAGAACAGTGACTACATGAATTAATGTCTGTAGCATGACTTTTTTATAAGATGGAGCAAGGGGATAAGCACATTTATGCCACCTGTCACAACTATCTCTGAGATTTTCTTTCTTACAAAAAAGAATCACACTTTTCAGGAATACCTACCATATACCAACACTAGAGATAGCGTCTGCTCTGAGAATTTAATAAGCAAGAGAGATATGATAATAACCTCTGAATTTCTATTTGGTTTTACAAACATCCTCATAATAAGTTGGTTTTTCTGAGCACCCCCCCCCCCTTTTCTAATCATATTCCCAAAAAAGGGATAGTAGTGGTGTTTTGTAGGCCAAAGTAGTGAGGAGGGTGTCATGGAAGATTTAGATCCCGGTCTTACCATTTAAGCATGGGTGATTCGAGATACAAGAGAGAAGCAAGGGACACCCCAGGTTGTAGGAATCACTGAGAAATGGTAATGAGTGGGTCTGAGTAGTTAATGAGTAGGCGTCTTACCACAGAGCCTTTTCACATGCGTTCCCCCTGCAAGAACACTCTTCTCAGCTCCTTCAGCTCCTCCACATCTTCTTCCTTTGGTACATTCCACTTATCTTTCAGATCTCAGCCTTTATTTCTCCTCGGGAAGCTTTCTCCACTTCCTGAACAAGTCAAATCCCTATTCTGAGAGAGAAAGGAGAGGAAGGGAAGGAAAAAGGAAGATATAGATACATCCTTTGTAGCTCTGCTCACAGTTACACATTTATTTGTAAGTATATTTTATTAGTGTCAATGCCAACTATAATCTCCATAAGAACAGGAGCTATTCCTATTTTGTGCTCACCATGTATCCCTTCACTCCATGGCAGTGCATGAAACACACCAGTTACCAGTTGCTGTTGGGTTGATTCTGACTGAGGGTGACCCCATGTGTGTCAGAATAGAATTGTGATCCAGAGTTTTTGAGGGCTGATTTTTTTGGAAGTAGATTGTTAGGCCTTTCTTTTGAGGTGTCTCTGGGGGGTATTCCAACTGCCAAACTTCTGGTTAGCTATTTTTACCCTCCAGAGACTCCCAGACAACAAAAGAGCTTAATAAATTCTCACTGAATGAATGGATAAATCATCAATTTATCAGTGAGCCTGGATGGGAAAGATGATTATTCTTTGGGTTGCTAAGTCCATTAGATGTAAAATACTGTATTAACTCATTTAATCTTTAAAACAATTTTATGGAATCAGTTTTGTTATTCTCATTTGAAAGATGGAAAAACTGAAGTCTAGAGATGTTGTCAACCATCTTGCCCAAGTCACAGAGCAGCAACGGGGAGTCAAACCAGGCAGACTAGCTCTGGATCCCTTGCACTTAACTGCTTTGCTCTGTTGCTTTATGCAGAAGACTAAGTCAAGTACCCAAGTAAAGTTGGGGCAGATTTCTATTTGGTAGTGTGGATCTTTTCCTCCCCCTTTACTTCATTATTATCTTAATAACTTAAAGAGGAAAACTGATCTGAAAAAAAAAAAAATCTGTCATGTGTCATAGCTTATATTTATGTTAACTCTACATTCTGTGAAAGTTATTTGGTCAAATTTGCCTAGAAAGTAAACTGGACATTTCAAATTCTGTTTTTCAGAAAATTTAAACTGGTTCTCTTAATCACCTTTGAAAAGCTGCCTTTGTCACAACATGGCAGAGTTGTTTTAAATAAATGTCGTGATTTGACTAAGTTCAGTGTTATCTGAGACCCTGGGTTTCTCTTTCTGATTCAAAAAGCAGATGTAGCTGTGGTCATCGTTGAGTCAGATGTTCAGTCAGAAAGCTCCTGGAAGAAAGTCTTGATTTCATCAAGGAAGCCACCATATCCTGAGCACTCTCTGGAATGATAGGTGTTACTATAATAACATAATTACTACTAGAAAGTTAACGAGCCCAATAAAGTAGGCTTTCTGGAAAAAGACTTACCCTAGGAATAGAGTTGACTGAATCAGTCATTTATTCCACCCACCTACCTTTAAACAGGATTTTGTCTTTTAAAATCATTTTAGCACAGTTGGATTGTTTAAAGATCTGTAGGTAGATGAGTATATTACAGTATCTAATAGGATAATAGTTATTATTTATGTACTGTTATTATTTGCTGGGAACTGTTCTGAACACTTCATATGCACTAATTTTCTTTGTCCTCCCAGTAATGCTTTGAGGTATCCCCTTTTCACACTGCAGGGTCACACAAACAGGAAGTTGCAGAACTGTCTTCAGACCCAGATAGTCTGTCTCTAAAATCCATGTCCCTTTGTAACTAATTATTCATTTTATCACTTTTGTCTCTTTGAGCTTATTGGCAGCTTAATCAGTGTTTAGGCCATTAATGTTTATTTAAAAAATAATAAAACCAAATCCAATGCCATCAAGTCAATTCTGACTTATAGGGACCTCATAGGGTTTCCAAGGCTATAAATCTTTACAGAAGTAGACTGCCTCATCTTCCGCCCATGGAGGAGCTGGTATGCTTGAACTGCTGACCTTTTGGTTAGCAACCAAACACCTTATCCACTGTACCACCAGAGCTCCTTAATGCCTATAAAGAACCTACTATATTAAGACTCTTTCAACAATAATCCATCTTTTCTTGCAGGTTCCATTGCTCTCTAATAAACAATTTTCAAAGGAACCACTATTCAAAGAAGTGAAAGGGACACTGAATAAAAAGAATTAAATTCTCCATAGAACTGATGAATTTCTGATCACCTGCAAATGACTCAGTTGTCATGGCCTTTTATAAAGTATGCTCTCCCCTAATTATAATTCCAATGCCTTCAAGAGCCATATAACTTGAAAACAGTATCTTTTTTTTTTTTCTGTCCCCACACTTCAGCTTTCTTCTTTCAGTCAGTATTTTGGAAAGTCCACAAAACCCAGGGGCCTCTCTGTCATTGTCCTGTGGTCTATGTAAAAACCAGATGATGCCATGCTGACTTAGACTCTTTCGAATGGATCAAACGCCACATTAGTCACTGGCAAATTTTCAGATCCTTTACCTCATAGACTACCCAGTTCCTCATTCTTGCCACCCTTCAATCATGAAGTTATAGTGAAAAAGAAATTAGTACTTTTTGAGGACACCTCCCACTTCTTTCCTTCCATGTCAGTGACTAATTTCTTCATAGTGGTAACATTGAAAGGTCCAGAAATCCCGAGTGATTGGGCTGTAATCACTGGATTCCTTCCAGTCTCCTGCTTAATTGAGAAGTCTACCTGATTTCACCCAAGTGAAGTATCTGTCATGTCTTATACTGTTGCATTCCTGGGCTCAGTATCACTTAAAAATGAAATAATATGGTCTGTTTAGTGCCCTTTCACTCTTTATTTATCACTTAAGAAGTCCCTGTGGGATGTATCAGTGTGACAAAGACTGACTTCAGATGTGGTAGCCACGGCACAGAAATTGGCTTCACCAATCCAGGGTGTATGGAGTGACAACAACAAACTTTGGAGCAAACCCAGAATTTCTCATTCCCTATTCTGCACTTAAAGGCGTTCTAACTGTTATAAAAGGAAAAGCACTAAGTTTATTATTAGCTGTATGCCCAGAGGGTTTTTTTGCTAAAAAAAATACTATACCTGTTTAAAGCCATTGAATCAGCTCTGACTCACGAGAATCCCGTGTGTGTCACTGTAGAACTGTGCTCCATAGGATTTTCAATGGCTGATTTTTTGAAAGTCTAAGAGTCCCTGGGTGATGCAGAAGGAGCTCTGGTGGCATAGTGGGTAAGGTATTTGGTTACTAATCAGAAGGTCAGTGGTTCAAACCCACCAGCTGCTCCAAGGGAGAAAATCTACTTCCATAAAGATTTAAAACCTTGGAAACCCAAGGGGTTGCAGTGAGTCAGAATCAACTCAATAGTGCTGGGTTTGGTTTTTTTTTTTTTGGTTGGGTGGTACAAATGGTTAACATACTTGTTTGCTAACCAAAAGGTAGGTGGTTTGAATTTACCCAGAGTTACCTCGAAAGAAAGGCCTGGTGATCTACTTCTGAAAAACAAACCATCGAAAACCCTGTAGAACACAGTTCTATTCTGATAGACATGGGGTCACCATGAGTCAGGGTCAACCTAATGGCAACTGGTTTTGGTTTTTTAGGGTTTTTTTTTTTTCCTTTGGTATACTTCTTTGAGAAATCATTTATTTGTGCTCTGAAGTGGGCAAATTCCATTCTAAGTCTAAATGCTCTTTGGGATTAACTTACTCTGCAAGGACTGGCGGCCACTCTTGCTAGTGCCTCTGTTTCTTGAAAGGAAGTTAGAAGATTCAGAAGCACTAAGATTTCCAGTGGAGTCACACTGTTGATCAGAGGAGAGTCTGTCTGTTGTTCAGGGGAGAAAACTCTCCCCTAAATCTTCTGGGGAATAATCCCAGCTCTGATCAACGTCTGAAATCTTGGGGAAAAAAAATCCTTACTGAGAAAATTCTACCAAAACTCTGTCTCATATGAGTCTGTTTGGTGATGTTTACATTTGTGGCCTTGTTGAGAGGGACACCATCTCTTTTCAAGTCTTATTGGCAGGTATAAGTTACTCACCAGTTTAAACCAGAAAAACTTCCATCAGGGACCCATCTCTAGGTGGTATTCCTATGTCCTTTCCCTTTTGGGCTCTGGGCTGCTTTTGCAGGTCGATTTCCAATGATTGTATAGTTGGGAGATCCTGGATTTAAGTGCACTTCCTCAAAAAGAGACCATATGAGCTAAGGAGATAGGGTAACCATCTCATTTAGCACTGGAAGTCCTGTATCTCAGGAAACCCCTCAGTCTAGGCAAACCCAGATGGTTGGTTGGTCACCCTGTGAGGAGATGTAGTGCATTTCTGTACACTGTATCTAACAGTTGGGCTGAATTTATCAAAGATTCTGACTTACTAGGATTCTAGAAGATAAAAATAATGTCATTAGGGCTTATTGTTAGAGGAATAATTTTAGTGCTGGCATTTCTCAAGGAAAGGAATCTGTGGTCTTCTAGAGGGGGCTAGAAGATTGGCTGGAGGAACAAGGATGTCCAGCCTCTCCTTGTTTAAAATGTCATGATTTTTATGCTGTTCCCTTTTTACTGCTGTCCTTATAATTCTTAAGATATAACAGTAAAAAAGATAAATTTGCTTAAGTGAAAAAAATCTAATTTTATGAAGTAATTGCTAAACAAGTGTCACATCTAAGGATTTCCACTTAGAAAGTACACAAGTTTTGAATTGAGAAAACTTATAGTGACTTGGGCATATGTAACTCATAGTATAGAAGTCCTGAAAGCTAAAGTATCTATCTTAACAGTTGACTGTGGACCAAGTCCTTGGGCTTAAGTGCCCAAGGCCAGCCTTCAGAACCAGGTCCCTGGGTAGTACTCTTTCTCCTGCCTTGCTGTGGCAGGGTTAGGATGCACTGTTTCTGCTCACTTCCTTCCTTCCTTTGATTTCCATTAATCAAAAATTTCCTTATCACCAATCATTCACCCAGCTTGTGCAACCCAAAACTGTGAGGTGAGTGCCGATGAAAACATGTTCTTCATAGGAAGGGGGTGCTTTATAGCTACACTGTATCCCCCAAGGTGTACTGTTCCAACTTTAACAATACATACTGGATTTTAAGTGGTGTGCTTCATGGAGTGTATCTTCCTACCTCACAAAACAACCACCATTTGCATTTTGATTTATTTCCATCCTGTCGTTTGTTCAGTGCATATTTTAAAAAGTGGAGCTGTGATTATAAATGTATATGTATACAGAATTTTGTATCTTTCTTTTTATATTTACTAGCTTCTCATAAGCAGTTTTCCATGTTGCTATATAGTTGGATGTGCTGACTTTTAAAATGTGCTTCTTATATAGATCTGCAACTATGTGGGACCTGCAAAGGTTATTGTTCAGCTGGTTACAAATGGAAAGAACATCCACCTGCATGCACACAGCCTAGTGGGGAAACACTGTGAAGATGGGATCTGCACTGTGACTGCTGGACCCAAGGACATGGTGGTTGGGTAAGTGCTGGTGCAAGATGCTGTGGAAGGCAGGAACAGATAGAACGTGAAACTCAGAGACTAACTGAACAGGTCATTTTGATTAGGGACCTTCCCAAGACCCTCAAAGGACCTCAAAAAAAAAAAAAAAAAAACCAAAGCTGAAAGCCTGTGCACACACTTGGGCTCTGAGGAGTAAGGTGACTGCATGTCAGTTTGCCTCAAACCACCAGTTTGCACTTGTGGTCCTGGCCTCATTATTTATAGCACCTCCTTTCACTCTCAAAAAGTGGCTCAATTTAGATGATACATTATGTAGTCGCCTGACCTAGGAGGCATTTGTAGCACTTTTAACAATAGTTGCCTTCTTTTAGAAATAAAAATAAAGAGGAAATAGAAGCAAGAAACTTAACTCTAACAGAAATCAACACTTTATAGATGGTTTCAACCTCTTGGTGATTCTTTTAAGGAACTCTATTGACTCTGGAATTATAGTGTGAACATTTGGGGCATAAAGGGGATAAGCTTGAGTTCTGTGCTGCTCAGAAAGTGTCCATAGATGAGAAACTAAGGAATGAAAACTTATTTTGATATTCATTAGGTTTGAAGTATAAATACAAAGTGGCATATTCATTTAAGAGTTTGCCATACAGATAAAACAAGCAATTTTTAATGAATGAAGTTCCATATATGGGATACAATAGATAAAAATAAATAAAAAATTTTAAATCAATTTTAATTCCTTAAAATATTTTTCAAGGTTTTCTAATCCTGCATTAAATGCCAAAAAAAAAAAAAAAACCTCACTGCTGTGGAGTCCATCAAGCAACCCCTCTTTGGGTTTCCAAGGTGATAGGTTGGGCAATCTACTTCCGTAGTGATACTGCCTCAGAAACCCAAGGAGGGGTTGCTATGAGCCCAGTCCAACTCAATGGCAAATAACCACAACAACAACATCTCTATGGAAGTAGATTGCCCGGCAGTCAGATGTCTTAGGCACTATGCTACCATAGTGTATACTAAAATTTCAGCTAATCTTGGCTGTTCATTCAAAAGAGGAATTGTTTAAATAGACAGTAAATAAACATGTTAGCATTTTAGGTTAGAATTTAAATAAAGTCTCAAGTTGGTTTTTATTGGAGAAATTGAACTTTCATGTTTCTAGGCATTTCTTTGTTTGACTATGAAAATATTCAAGTGTGAAAAACCTAGAGAGAGAGAGCTTTCAAGTCACTAAAATCTGATTCTTTTGATGTGAGGAAAAAAACACACTCTAGATTGAAGGAAGAAGCTTAAATTGATTTGAAAAATTCAAGGGTGCCTTATATGAACTTGTATTAACATCCTTTTGAAGGATTGGCTCATTTCCTGTTCTATATCACAGTTGGTTCATAGTCTGTTTTAGAATACCCTTTCCAGTCCCTTACTGGCCTGTGAGAGCTTTGAAATGCAGGGTAGTTGTCACAGTTTCAGGCTATTTAATCACTTAGTGTTTCTGCACATTTACTCCTGTCATTTTGAAATGTTTACTCTCCTTAGTCTTGTTTAATCTGTGTAATAATCATATCCTTTAGAGGAAATTATAGATGAAGTTCCCTACTAATAATCTTTATTGTTTTAAAACTTTCAGTGTATTCTGTAACTTATTATTTCTGTGACATAGCTTAGCACTCTTTCAGGAATTTCAAAGGGACTAATGGTAGGAGTTCCTGGGTGGCACAGTTAATGCCCTCAGCTGCTAACCAAAAGGTTGGGAGTTCCAGTCCACCCAGAAGTGCCTCAGAAGAAAGTTCTGATGATCTGTTTCCAAAACACATGGGGTTGCCATGAGTTGACTCAGCAGTAACTGGTTATTTAGGAGTCCCTAAGTACAAGGGAGCTCTGGTAGCGTAGTGGCTAAGACACTTGCCTGCTAACCAGATGGCTGGCGGTTCAAACCC
>NW_006921990.1:1433707-1434322 GCF_000298275.1 Orycteropus afer afer
CAGCCACTCCTCGGAAGGAAGATGGGGCAATCTACTTCCGTAGTGATACTGCCTCAGAAACCCAAGGAGGGGTTGCTATGAGTTGGGTCCGACTCTACGGCCCATAATAACAAGTGGTACAAACAGTTGAGTGCTTGACTACTAACTGAAAGATTGTTGTTGTTTTTGTGTGCTATGAAGTCAATTCCAACTCCTAGAGACCCTGTAGGGCAGAGAAGAACTGCTCCATAGGGCTTCAGAGGGTGTAATTTTTTTGGAAATGGATCACCAAGTCTTTTCTTCCATGGAGCTATTGGTAGGTTTGAACTGACAACCTTTCCATTATCAGCTGAGCACTTAACCATTATGTCACCAGACCTCTTTAACTGAAAGGCCAGCCATTCAAATCCACCCAGAGATGCCTTGGAAGAAAGGCTTGGTGATCCACTTCTGAGAGGTCAAAGCCATAGAAAATGCTAGAGAGCACAATTCTGTTCTGAAACAAAGTGTCGCCATGAGCTGGAATCAACTCAGTGGCAACTTTTTTTTTTTTTTTAATACTGGTTACTGGTTATTTAAGTAGGGTCCTATGGCAGGAATAGAAGGAGATTCCCTATTTCCAAGGGAAGTGTGGCA
>NW_006921990.1:1437266-1439661 GCF_000298275.1 Orycteropus afer afer
GAGGCCTTCAGGGAGATGGATTGATACAGTGGCTGCGATGATGGGCTCGAGTATAGCAGGGATTGTGGGGCTGGCACGGGATCAGGCAGTGTTTCGTTCTGCTGTGCATGGGGTCGCTATGAGTCGGAAACGACTCGACGGCACTTAACAACAACAACAACATGCAATTCCACTGGGAAATTTTATCAAGGGGGTCCCACTTGAGAGTTACAAAAGACTCAGTAACCTTTCTTGTTCAAAATGTTGCATGAAACATTGGTATTCGCTTTCTAGTTTGATTTTTAGCTGAGAAACTTTTGCTTAAAGCATTCTCCAAAATAAAGTATTTCCTTCATGTTTCCTCTGCTTTTCAATTTTTTATTTAAGGTTACCAGTATCAGAACCTATTGCATTTGAGTAGTAAAAAACAGTGTTCTAGCAATCTGGAAAGTAGAATTCTATTTCTAGTTTTGTCACTTTCAACAGTACAACTGGGGGCAAGTTGCATGACTTCTTGGGACTTTAATGTTCTGTATTTTTCTTTTATAAACTGTGAACGTTGGCCTGCAGAATCTATCTCCAGGCTCTTTCTATCTCCAAAATTCTAAACTGAATTTACATTACCTCATATTGTGAAATCACGTCAGCAAACTTGCCACATACATAATTAATGATATCATAGAGAAATTTAGGAAGATAGCCAGAGTTATTCCTTGGACTTGTCAATACTAGATATAGAACCAAGATACCCTATTTTCAGTACTGAAACTTGAGCTGTGAATATAGATTTACAAGCAAGACACTCATCCAATGTAACAAACTAAAAACCTGTCCCACTAGTGACCCCCATTGGGTTTCCAAGGCCGTAAGATCTTTATGGATGCAGATCGCCTCATCTTTCTTTCATGGAGCAGCTGGTGGGTTTGAACAACCAACTTTTGGTTAGCAACCAAATGCTTTAACCACTACCAGAGCTCCTTAACATCACAAAAAAGAATACATTAAAAATGACACTGAGAAGACAGATAACTTTTAAATTACCATAACTGAATGAATTACTTTTCCTTGGTATGTTTCTCTTTGTCTTTTGCTTAGTATGAATTCCCAATAAAGCTTAGTTTCTATTTTCAAAGGTATTTTCTCTCTCTATAAATATGTCAATAACATTAAAATACTGATATTTTAATAGGTAACTAAATTTTGATTGCTGTTTTTATTAGTTTAATTTCAGCGATTTGTCTTTTTAATTTTTTTAGTTAACTTCAATTTTTTTTCAAATTTCTTTTTCATTTATATAATGCCTGTTCTGATAAAAATGATCTTGGTTTGGTATTTTAATTAGACCTTGAATATCAACTACTTGCTTTAACATTTTAGTTCTTTGAAATTTTCCTTTGATGTAAAATCAGTTCTGTCTGTTATGTGATTTTGCTTTAGCCCACCTTTTCACCATTAATCACCACACCCTCTGCTTCCTGGCAGCCCTGACTTACACAGATATATAGTCTTTTGTTTTATTTTTATATTTTCTTTTAGCAAATATTTACAGCATATGCCAAATGGTAAGCACTAGAAGTAGAAACGTAACTACAAAGGAGAAACAAGACCTCCCTCAGTGACCTAGGGCAGGCCATAAGAAATTCCTGGTTTTGTAGATCCAAAAATAATTAGATATTGGAAATTTCATATGATTAATCAATACACAGAAAAGGAGCTGCTTGGAGAAAATAGATCAAGTATAGACTGAAGTTGGAAGTATGTCTAGCTTCCAAATTTTGAGTCAGGCTGCTTTTAAATCCTCTGCCAGCTGTGGCCAGTGTTTGAGTACAGAGAGTAGAAGAAAGTGCCAGGTGGAGGAACCACTTTTGTGTCCCAGCCCAGTGATGTGAGGATTCAAACACAGACACAGGCAACAAAAGCCCTTCCCGGATGATGATGACATTGGAGGTACCTGTCTAGGGCAGAGAGTTTCAAACTTGGCTGCTAATTATAAAAAATTAGCATTTTATAAAGTGAGCCATTTTATAAAAACCCCGATGCCAGGCTCTACTCCCAAAGATTCTGATCTCATTGGTCTTGACTGGAATAGAACAGCGGTTTGCAAAAAGTTTAGCATTGATCAGAATCATCTGAAGGGTTTGTTAAAGCATGGATCCCCACTCCCACTTTTTCTGATTCAGTAGGTTTGAGATATGAACTCAGAATTTACATTTTAAGTAAGTTCCCAGATGATGCTGATGCTGCTGGTCTGGAGACTGTACTTTGAAAACCACTGGTATAAAGGAATATTTGAATTTTTGGGAATTCAGAATACCCTTGAATTCAAAGGTATTTTTGAATAAGAAACAGAATACTGTCCTAGTCCTGTTATTAGCTATGATAACCTTTTTTTTTCTTTTTTCCTAGTCAGACTTAT
>NW_006921990.1:1440556-1442183 GCF_000298275.1 Orycteropus afer afer
CACCAGCCACTCCTCAGAAGGAAGATTGGGCAATCTACTTCTGTAGTGATACTGCCTCAGAAACCCAAGGAGGGGTTGCTATGAGTCGGGTCCAACTTGACAGCAAATAACAACAGCAATGCTAAGTGTGAGGAGCTCTACTGGCACTGTGCCTAACGCATTTGACTGCTAACCAGAAGATTGGTGGTTCAAATCCACCAGCTGCTCCATGGAAGGAAGATGGGGCAATCTACTTTGGTAAAGATTTACTGCCTTGGAAACCCAGTGGGGGTCACTATGAGCCAGAATTGACTCATTGGCAGTGGGTTTGGTTTGGTTTTGGTATGCTAAGTGTACATTTACCTTGAAAAGATGGTACCAAATTGTTTCCACAATGGCTGTACCATTAATTTTGCATTGTTGTTGTTGTTGTTGTTTGCCATCGAGTCAGCCCCGACTCATAGCGACCCCTCCTTGGGTTTCCGAGGCAGTATCACTACGGAAGTAGGATTGCCCAACCTTCCTTCCGAGGAGTGGCTACCATTTATTAATATCTATGATACTCAGTTTTTTCTATTGCATGCATTAATAATAATAATGCATACTCATTTTCCTTAACATTTTATTATAGAAACTATCAAACATATACAAAAGTAGAAAGAATTGCATAATGAACCTTCCTTGTACCCATTTTCTAGTTTCAACAATTAATCATTACATGCAATTTCAATTTAAACATACTTTCATATGGACAGCTTTCTCTTACTGACTTCTGATTTAACTTCAGTATGGTAAGAGAACATTTTGTAATATTTGAATAATTTTAAGTTTATTGAAACTTGTTTTGTGGCTCAGAATGTTGTATCTTGGTAAATATTCCTTGAGCTAGGAATGTGTGTCCTGCTTTTGCTGGGTGGAGTATTCTATAAATGTCAGTTAAGTAAAGTTGATTGATAGTGCTGTTCATGTCTTCTATATCCTTACTAATTTTCTCTCTACTTGTTCTAGCAATTACTATGAGAGGAGTGTTGAAATCTCCTACCGTATTTGTACATTTGTCTGTTTCTCATTTCAGTTCTGTAGTATTTTATTTCACTTATTCTGAAGTTCTTTTATTAAGTGTACAATTTAAAATTTTTATGTTCGCGAAGAATTGATCACTTTTATCTTCGAGAAATGACCCTCTTTGTTCTTGGTAATTTTCTCTGCTCTAAAACTTACTTTGATACTAATGTAGCTACTTCATCTTTCTTTTGATTAGTGTTAGCATGGAACATCTTTTTCTATCCTTTTGGTATTAGCTTATTTGTGTCTTTATATTCAAACAAAATACCTTATATACTGCTTAAGTTTCATCTTGTTTTTATTGAATCTTTTAGTTGGAGTATTTAGACCATTTATATTTAATGTGAATATTGGTATGGTTTTGTTCAAATCTACCATCTTGCTGTATGTTTGTCGTATTTGTTTTGTTCACCCTTTCCTCTTTTTCTGCCTGCCTTTGGATTAATTGATTATTTGTTAGAATTCCATTTTATCTCCTTTATTGACTTTTTTTTAATTTAGTGTTTAAGCTAAACATAGGTAACTTATCATATTATATCAAGAGCTATTTGATTGCTAATCAGAAGGCTGGTGGTTCAAACCC
>NW_006921990.1:1442908-1532365 GCF_000298275.1 Orycteropus afer afer
TTTGTATGCTTGGACTTCATTGGAATTCTTGGGTCTCTGGGCTTATGTTGTTTTTAGATGCCATCGAATTGGCTCCAGCTTGTAACAACCCTATGAAAAAAAAAAAAAAAAAAAAATACTCACAACTGTACCATTAAGCAACATCATCCTGTGTACTAAAACACGAAACAGTTCCTTGTCCTGCCCCCTCCTCACAGTCTTTACTATGCTTGAGCCCATCATCACAGCCACGGAGTCAAACCATCTAGTTTTCACTGACTCTCTACTTTACCAAACATGATAAGCTTCTCTAGGATCTGGTCCTTTCTAACAACAGAACCAAAGTACGTGAGATGAAGTCTTGCTTCTAAGGAGCATTTGGCTATACTTTTTCCAAGACAGATTTGTTTGTTCTTCTAGAAGTCCATGGTATTTTCGGTATTCTTCACCAATACCACAATTCAGATGCATCAATTTATCTTCAGTCTTCCTTATCCAGCTTTCATATGCATATGAGGCTGTTGAAAATACCATAGCACACCTTAGTCTTCAAAGTCATGACTTTGCTTCTTAATACTTTAAAGACGTCTTTTGCAGCACATTTGCCCAATCCAATATGCTTTCTTGACTGCTGCTTCAGTGCAGCTTGGACTTCTTCCTTCTGTATCATGGATTCTTGATCATATGCTGCCTCCTAAAATGGTTGAATGTTGATCGCTTCTTTTTGGTACACTGACTCAGTGCTATCCCTTTCATCTCCTTTTGATGTTTCCTGCATCATTCAATATTTTGCCCATAGAATCCATCAGTACTGGAACTCAAGGCTTGAATTTTTTCTTCAGTTCTTTTCAGCTTGAGAAATTCCAAGTGTGTTCTTCCCTTTTGGTTTTCTATTTCCACATCTTTGCACATTTCATTATAACACTTTAATTTGTCTTCTTGAGTGACTCACTCTTTGAAATCTTCTGTTCAGCTCTTTTATTTCATCATTTTTCCATTCGCTTAAGCTACTGCCTGTTCAAGAGCAAGTTTAAGACTCTCTTCTGACATACATTTTGGTCTTTGTTTCATTTCTCATCTTTTTTGTTGACCTTTTGCTTTCTTCTTGATGTCATGCCACAACTTGTCAGGTCTTCAGTCATTGGTGTTCAGTGTGTCAAATCTGTCCTTCAGATGGTCCCTAAATTCAAATGGGATATAATCAAGGTCTGGGCTTACAGTTTTTATTAAATTTGGAAACTTTGCAGGCATTAATTCTTCAAATAGTTTTATGTCTTCCCCTGTCTTTTCTTCTGGAACCCCAATTAAATGTATATTTGATCTTTTGAAGTTATCTCACAGCTCACTGCTGATCTATTTTTGTTTTTCTCAGCTTTTTATCTATGTTTTGTTTTGGATATTTGTATTATCATGTCTTCAGCCTCACTGATTTTTTTTCTATAGTGTCTGATATGTTCTTAATCCTACCTATTGTATTCCTTCTGAGACATTGTAGTTTTCATCTTTAGAAGTTTGTTTGGTGCCTTTTATATATTTCCCATATCTCTCCTTATTAAACTAATGCTTTTCATCTTCTTGAAAGTATGTTGTTGTTGTGTGCCGTAGAGTTGGACCCGACTCATAGTGACCCCTCCTTGGGTTTCCGAGGCAGTATCACTACGGAAGTAGATTGCCCCAACTTCCTTCCGAGGAGTGGCTGGTGGGTTTGAAACTGCCAGCAGTCTGGTTAGCAGTCAAGTGCCTTAGGAACTACGCTACCACAGCTCCCTCTTGAAAGCATGGGAGTACATTATAATGTGCATTTTAATGTACTTGTGTACAAATTCTGTCTTCTGTTTCATTTTTGGATCTTTTTCTAGTTATTGATTTTTAACCTCATTATGAGTTGCATTTTCTTACTTCTTTGTATACCTTGACATTTTTTATTGGATGGCAGACATTTTGAATTTTGGATTGTTGAGTGCTGGATGTTTTTGTATTGCTTTCCATATTGTTTGAGATTGCAATGGAGTCAAATTTCTTTGTAACAGTTTTATCATATCTAGACTTGCTTTTAAGCTTTAGTAAGAAATCAAGAGCAGACTTTGTCCAAGGGCTAATTTAGTACAGTTATTAAGGTAGTCCCTTTCTGAATATTGAACCTGATGGTGCTTATATTTACGAAGTTCCAACAGTCTGGCTGTTGGGAACATGAAATGTTACAGCCCTGTGTGTGCTACAAGAATTGTTCTCCCTGCTCCTTTCTGTTGTTCATTTCCTATCCTTGAGTACTTTCCTTATACAAGTGCTCTGATGAGTACTCAGATAAACACTTGAGGTTGAACCCCAGTACAAATCTGTGAGTAGTCTCTCTGGTACAGTTCTTTCTTCTGTGGTACTCTTCCTGTGAATTCCTTGATCACCTCAGACTTTTTAACTGTATCTCTTCAACTAATGGAGTTAGCCAAGCTCTTTTTAAATTTTTCATTCCTTTGCTGCAGCCTGAAAATACTCTTAAGTCATTAAGCCAGAACATTTATAGGGCTGCTTAATTTGTTTCCCTTTTCTTATGGATAATAGTCCTGTGCTTCTGTTCAGTGTCTGGAAGCCATTTAAAAATTGTTTTTGGTTGTTTATAATGGGAAGTTAAATCTGGCCTATGTTACTGTAGTATTACCTGAAGTATAAGACAAAATGTTTTGTTTTCATTTACTGCCAGAGTAAATTTTTAATTATTCATATAATATATGAGGATGATGGCTTTCTCACAAGGATTAGATTATATACATGAAAAGCACATTCTATTTGGTAAAGTGCTACGCAAATGTTTGTTAGCATCCTTACCTAGTAGATAACCTCATTTTTCTATAGTTGTTGATGTTCTATATAGGTTTAAACCTAAAAGGCCAAAAGATGGAGGTATCACTTCTAAAAAAGCTGTCTCTTCTTATATGTTTGGTCCATTTCAGACTGCAGAAGTTGGCAAAACTCTTCAATTTCCTCATCTTTGGCTTTGGTAGTTGATGTCTAAATTTGTATAATAGTCTTATGAATTGGTCTTCCTTGTAGGGATATGGATATTACCCTATCACTGACAACATTGTACTTCAGGATAGAGCTTCAAGAGTTCTTTGTGACGATGAATGCCACCCTATTCTTCTTCAATTTGTCATTCCTGGCATAGTAGATCATATAGTTGTCTGATTCAAAATGGCCAAAACCAGTCCATTTCATCTCACTAATGCCTAAGATATTGATCTTTATGTGTTCCATTTCATTTTTGACAACTTCCAATTTTCCTAGATTCATACTTCGTACATTCCATGTTCAGATTATTAATTGATGTTTGCAGCTGTTTTATCTCATTTTGAGTTGTGGCACATCAGCAAATGGAGGTTCTGAAAGCTTTACTGCATCCACATCATTAAGATTGGCTCTAGTCTGAGTCAGAAGCTCTTCACCAGTCGTATTTTGAGTGCCTTCCAACCTGAGAGGCTTATCTCCCTGCACTATATTGGACAGTCTTTCAGGGCTGTTAATAAAGTTTTCCAGTAATGTATCAGAGAGTATTTTACTGATATTCATAAGGTTTTCACTGGCCAGTTCATTGAGAAGTGGATGGCCCCTTCCTTCTCCTGAGTCTGTCTTTACCAACTTCTGCAGTCTGAAATTGACCAAATATGCAATCAAGATATGTTGATTATCACCGATGATTGAAATACAAAAGTTGGAAACAGAAAAATCGCAGGTAGTTGGAAAATATGGCCTTGGTTATATAACAATAATGCTGGAGATCACATGATAGAATTTTGCAAGACCAATGACTTACTCATTACAAATACCTTTTTTAAACAACATAAAGGATGGCTATATGCATGGACTTTTCCAGATGGAGTACACAGAAATCAAATTGGCTACATCTGTAGAAAGAGGTGATGGAGAAGCTCAATATCTTCAGCCAAAATAAGGCCAGGAGCTGACTGTGGAACAGACCATCAGCTGTTTGTATGCAAGTTCAAGTTGAAGCTGAGGACAATTAAGTCCACAAGAGCCAAAATATGACATTGATTATATCCTACCTGAATTTAGAGACCATCTAAAGAAAGACTTAATGCATTGAACACCAGTGACCAAAAACCAGAGGATTTTGGGATGACATCAAGAGCATCATCCACAAACAAAGCAAAAGGTCATTAAAAAGACAGAAAAGGAAGAAAAAACCAAAATGCATGTCAGAAGAAACTCTGAAACTTGCCCTTGAATGGAGAGTAATTAAAGCAAATGGAAGAAATGACAAGATAAAAGAGCTGAACAGAAGATTTCAAAAAGCAGCTCAAGAAGACACAGTGAGTTATTATAATGAAATATGCAAAGACTTGGAGTTAAAAAACCGAAAGGGAAGAACATGTTTGGCATTTCTTAAGCTGAAAGGACTGAGAAAAAATTCAAGCCTCGAGTTGCAATATTGAAAGATTCTATGGGCAAAATAGTGAATGATGCAGGAAACATCAAAAGAAGATGGAAGGAATACACAGAGTCACTGTACCAAAAAGATTTGGTTGATGTTCATACATTTGAGGAGCTGGCATATGACGAGAACCAATGGTAATGGAAGAAGAAGTCAAAGCTGCACCGAAGGAATTGGAAAAAAAGAAGGCTGCAGGAATTGACAGAATACACACTGAGATGTTTCAACAGATGGATCCCACGCTGGATGCACTCAGTTGGCTATGCCAAGAGATTTGGAAGATGGCTACCTGGCCAACTGATTTGGGAGAGAGATCCATATTTGGATCTCTGGAAGACTGTAAGAGATCCATATTTGTACTCACTCCAAAGAAAGGTGATTCCATGGATTGTGGAAATTATTGAACAATATCATTACTGTCACACTCAAGTAAAATCATACTAAAGGTAATTCAAAAATGGTTATGGTAATATGTTGACAGAGCTTCCAGAAATGCAAGCTGGATTCAGAAGAGGATATGGAGTGAAGGATATCATTGCTCATGTAAGATAGATCTTGGCTGAAAGCAAATAATACCAGAAAGATGTTTACTTGTGTTTTATTGACTATGCCAAAGCATTCAATTGTGTGGATCATAACAAATTATAGATAACATTGAGAAGAATGGGAATTCCAGAACACTTAATTGTGCTCATGTGGAACCTGTACATATACCAAGAGGCTGTCATTCAAACAGAACCAGGCGATACTACATGGTTTAAAATCAAGAAGGGAGTGCAACAGGTTGTACCTTTTCACCATACTTATTCAATCTGTGTGCTGAGCAAATAATCTGAGAAGCTGGACTGTGTGAAGAAGAACGTGGCATCAGGATTAGAGGAAGACTTAATAGCAACCTGTGATATGTAGACAACACAACTTTGCTTGCTGAAAATGATGACTTGAAAGCACTTACTGATGAAGATTAAAGACTACAGTCTGCAGTATGGATTACATCTCAACATAAAGAAAACAAAAATCCTCACAACTGGGCCACTAAGCAGCATTACGATAAATGGAGAAAAGTTTGAAGTTGCCAAAGATTTCTTATAACTTGGTTCCACAACCAACACCAATGGAAGCATCAGTCAAGACATCAGACAATGTATTGCAGTGGGAAAATCTGCTGCAAAAGACCTCTTTCAAGTGCTAAAGAACAAAGATCTCTCTGTGAAGACTAAGGTGTGCCTAACCCAAGCCATGGTATTTTCAGTCGCTTCATATGCATCTGAGAACTGGACAATAAATAAGGAAGACCGAAGAAGATTTGAAGCTTTTGAGTTGTGATGTTGATGAAGAATGCTGAAAGTACCATGGACTGCCAAAAGAGCTAACAAATCTGTCCTGGAAGAAGTGCAGCCAGAATGCTCCTTGGGAGCAAGAATGGCCAGACTGTGTTTGACCTACTTTGGTCATGTTGTCAGAAAGGGCCATTCCCTGGAGAAGGATATCATGCTTGGTAAAGTGGAGGATCAATGAAAAAGGCAAAGGCCCTCAACAAGATGGATTGACACAATGGCTAAAATGATGGGCTTAGGTGTAGCAAGTATTGTGAGGCTGGAACAAGACAAGACAGTGTTTCGTTCTGTTGTACAATATGGTCTCTATGAGTTGGAGCTGATTTGACAGCACTAATAACAACAACCGCATTCTCATGTGGATATCAGAGTATTATGTTGCATATTGTTCTGTGCTGTTTTTGTTCACTCATTCATTAATTTATTCAACAGATATTTACTAGACATTTATGTGTCAGAAACTTTTAAGCACTGGAGATCTCTGCCATCAAGGAGGGTATATTTCCCTCACTGTGTACCTTGGCTGTTCTACTTTTTTCTCCCTCTGTCTAAACACATGTCTCATTCTACCCCTGGGCCTCTATGTGAGTGCTTATCTTATTCTGCCTAATTCTTACAGTTTTCTTCCCCTAGTTTATCTTACCATCTCACATTATCTTCTTCTTTGTGATAGTTCTGCCATAATCTTTCTTTCCTCTATTAATCTTTTATTTTCATCCTGAGTAAAATAAGCAATGCTTTAAAAGATCTGAGCTCCTACTTTCCTCTTTTAACTCTCCACTTACTACTGATCTCCTTATTCATTTCACTACAGCTACACTGGCTTCTTTCCCATTGTTGTCTCTTGAAAACAGAGGCATAGTCCTACCTCAGGATCTTTGCACTTGCTGTTCCTTCTACTTTGAATAATTTTCCTTCATAAATCCATGTGTTTCCCTTGCTTCCTTCAAGTCTTGTTGAATTGTCATCTTTTCAGTGAGGCCCTTCCTGACTATACCATATTATAAGTACATTATGTTTAACTACTACATATCCTATTTCCCATCCCTACCTCATTTTCCTTGATAACATTTACTACCTTCTAATTTATACTGTATAATTTGATTTTTTGTTTATTTGTCTCTTCTCTGTTGTACTCAAAACCAAAACCAAACTCACTGGCATCAAATTGATTCTGACTCATAGCGACCCGCATTTGATTTCCAAGGCAGTAAATATTTATGGAAGTAGATCACCTCATCTTCCTTTTCTGGAGTGGCTGGTGGGTTTGAACCACCAGCCTTCTGGTTAGCAGTTAAATGCCTTAGGCACTATGCCAGCACAGCTCCTTCTCTGTTGTACCAGTGTATGAAATCTACGAAGGTCGAGATTCTTTGACTGCTGGCAAAAGCACCTAGGATACTGACTGGTACTAGTAGGAGCTAAAGAAATATTTGTTGAATGAAGGAGTCACCTTGGTATTTTGTTTGTTGTATTACATTTATTGAATATACTTCTTTGCTACACATACCTATTTCAAAAATAAATGGCTGGAGCATTTTATATTTTTCCTTAAAAATCATTTCAATGGCTTTATGTATTCAGCTTCTTTTGTTCTATAGATTTGTAACCTTCTCTAGGTAAAAGGTTCTCCATCCCCATTACGTGTATACCCTTAGGCCAGAATGCACATTGAATTAGATGACAATTCTAATGGTAATACATAATTTCAATGTCATAGGTAACCCAGGAGGAGATGGCATCCCAGGTAAACTTTAAATCACATACAGATACCCAAGAATGCTTCAAAAACCAAAAAAATCCTACCAAATGAAATATTCCTCATACATACATATATATATATATATATATATATATATATATATATATATATATACGTATATGTATAGATATATGTGTATATATACGTGTATATATATACGTGTATATATATATATGTGTATATATATATTATTTGTAATTTAAAATTTATTTTATATGTATAAAAATACTTAAAAATGAGTTCAGGTAAAACTTCCTTATTAAGATATCTATGCCCATACACAATACTGCATTATCACAATACTATAGCAACAAACACTGGCTATGGGTGGATACATAGACAGGGGAGAAAATCAAGTGTGAGTAAGTGGATGAGAATATACCCATGACCATAGATAGATTTGGCTGATGATATTCCTACATGTCTATTTGTGCTACAAATAATATCCATATACATTATAGAAATAACAGGGGACAAGGTTGCAGTAGCTTCTCAGTGACAACTAAGCATCTTGAGGGAGTGAGTCACCAGACCTTCAGGTTTGGGATCATGGTCTCAGGGGACATCAAGCTCAATTGGCACAACATAGTATGTGAAAATCTTATTCTACATCCTACTTTGGTGGTAGCAACCAGGGTCTTAAAAGCTATCGAGTGGCCATCTAAGATGTAACTATTGGTCTCCCCTCATCTGGAACAAAGAAGAGTGAAGATAATTTAAAAAGGATATATATGCCCACAATCACTTAATCATAATTGTGAAATGTAATGAGCTCTGAAAGTCAAATGATTATAAGTTTACCACAAACTCATTTGTGGTAAACCCAATCTGACCTGATGTGAGACTGTTTATAGTCTTTATTATTTCATTTGGTAGGTCTAGTTATGCTTCACTGCAGGAATATGACTGTGTTTGATGATAATGTGTGCCCCAGACCTGCAGAGTATTATGTAATCCACTCTTTATGTTTTATTATTGTCTTTCTAATAGCAAAAAAGTTCTGAATGCTGAAATGCATCTTGCTAGCCCCAAGGGATTTGGATAAGAGATTGAGGACTTGTGTATCTCTTTAAAATCCACTTTACTAAAATGAAGCCAGATTCTCTAGTCATCAACTTCCTAACTTTAGTGGCTGCTATTGCTGTTATTTTTTCTCCAGCTTTGCAAACCTGGGTATACTTCATGTGACAAAGAAAAAAGTATTTGAGACACTGGAAGCACGAATGACAGAAGCATGTGTAAGAGGCTATAACCCTGGACTTTTAGTGCATCCTGATCTTGCCTATTTACAAGCAGAAGGTGGAGGAGACAGGCAACTCACAGGTGAGCATCATTTTCCCAGTCTTGCTCCTTTGAGGAGCTTACACAAAAAACCACTCTGCTATCAAGTCAATTCCAACCTTATAGGACAGAGTAGAAGTGCCCCATAGAATTTCCAAGGCTATAAATCTTTATGGATGGAGACTGCCTCATCGTTCTCCCGTGGAGCTGCTGGTGGGTTTGAACTGCTGACATTTGAATCAAATGCTTTAAGCCACTGTGCTGCCAGATCTCCTTTGCAGAAGCTTAGGCTTTCATTTTCTCATGTGTGGACTAAAGGTTCATCTCTGTGTTTCTGGTTTCTCCTTGTTTCACTCTGTGTCCACCCTTTCCCTTCTCAGAAACCTCTGATGGAATTCTATTACCTGTAAAGTAAAATCTATAATCCTGTAGCCCTCACAGTCTGGTCTCAGCCACCTTTTTAGCCTCATCTCTAGTCCCAACCAAGAGCAACCCCTCCCCATCACTGCTCTGTGAACACCTGGTGCATATTCACACCTTTGCACTTACCTTCCTTTACCTAAAACACTCCTCCTCCCTTCCTTTTTCAACCAACTTGTCAAAACTTGATTCATCATTCAATACTTAGCTCAAAGAATACCTCCTCTGTTAATGCCTTTCCCTAGCTCACGTTATTAAAATGAATCTCTCTTTCTTTGGGCTGATCAGGCATATTATAAACTATTCTCTCTTTACCAAAAAAAAAAAAAAAATACTATGGTTTTCTGTTTTCTTGCTTTTGCTCAATTTTTACTTCAGCACCAAGCCCTGGTCTACCACCTTGTCCCGTTTCTGCTTTTACATTTTATCCTTTGGTCTGGCTACTTTTCCATCATCTTATACTCAGGCAATCCAAAACCCATCATAATTCTTCCATGAAATATATTCTATATTCTGATACCCAGACTCAAAATCTTCACATCATTTTGCATTCTTCCCCTCACTGATGCTGCATCCCTATAGTCAGTGGTCCAGCTAGTCTGTGCTCCCTCATTTTTCAGTGTTCCAGTCTCTCTCGTCACTGCCCCTCCCCATTTCTAACTCAGCTTAAACCCTATGGCCACTTGGATCAATCCTACTAAAGCATACATTTTATCACCACTCAGTGTCCCCTCATTGCCTATAAAGTCCAACTATATCCTGTAAGGTGGCATTTCAGACCTCCAGAAACTGGTTCCAGGGTTTCCAACTGTGTTTCCCACTGTGTTCCTTCAGCTCAAACAGAACTGCTCCCTAAGACTACCATGATTTCTCTTTTCCTTGTCTTACTTAGCACATGCTTTCTATTCTTGCTATTCCCTTCTCCTGGAATGCCCTTGTCCATTCTCTTCATATATTCAAAATCTATCATGGTTTCAAGATTTAGAGCAAATGCCTCTTCTGCCCCAAAGACTTTTAGATTCACTTCTTCAAATTCCATTTACTTTCATCTGTAGCTCTCTTGTAGTACTTATCATTTGAATGACAGCTTTTATGATATTGTAAGTTTATGATATCCACCAGCATGAAAGCTCTACCAGGAGACAAATGGAATTAATCCTTTCAGTTACTTCAAAAATGCTTTGAGTACCTACCATGTGCCACACACTGTCCTAGGCAGTGTGGAATGACATAGTTCCTGTGCTCAAAGAGCTTTTGGAATAATTAGTTTTCACATTTCTCAATACAACTGGTACATAGTAGGCTTATTACATTGCATTCCACCACATCCTTTGTGACTTTAACTCTTATTGTAAAGAGAAAAGGGAGAAGTAGTGCCCCCAAAAACAGACTGGCAATCTACTTCCAAAAAATCAGCCATTGAAAAACCTCATGGAGCACAGTTCTACTCTGACACAGCACACATGGAGTCTCCTTGAGTCAGAATCGACTCAACAGTAGCTGGTGGTGGTGGTAGTAGGGGATTAACAGGAGAGGAGCAAGGCACTGAGGATAGTTTTCACCTTGTTGTTGTTGTTATGTGCCGTCGAGTCAGACCCAACTCATAGCGACCCCTCCTTGGGTTTCCAAGGCAGTATTACTACGAAAGTAGATTGCCCCATCTTCCTTCCGAGGAGTGGCTGGTGGGTTTGAACCGCCAGCCTTCTGGTTAGCAGTCAAATGCCTTAGGCACTACACTACCAGAACTCTCTAGTTAGAGAAAATGCACACTTTTTTTTAATACCTTTAATTTTAGATGGCATAATTTTTAAAAATTTTACTAGCAATATAGAGAATTTTGAATTAAAAAAATTGGTTTTTACTTTATGTTCTTTGACTTTTATAAAAGCATGCTATTTTGAACTGTTCATTCCTCTTTACACTTTCCTTGGGCATGAATGGACTTGTCCTAGATCGGGAAAAGGAGATAATCCGCCAAGCCGCTCTTCATCAGACAAAAGAGATGGACCTCAGTGTGGTGAGGCTCATGTTTACAGCTTTTCTACCAGACAGCACCGGAAGCTTCACCAGGCGCCTGGAGCCTGTGGTGTCAGACGCCATCTACGACAGCAGTGAGTGCTTAACTTCTAACAGGAGGCAGATAAAATATAAAGAGTATAGGCTTCCAACCCAGCCCTATTATTTATTTACTAGCTCTGAATTCTGGGACAACTGATGTAATTTCCTTGTGCCTCAAGTTTTTCATCTATAAAGTGGGAATACTTAAATCTATATTTTATTAGGTGCTCGATAAATGTAGTTCCCCTCCCTTCAGTTTGCATTGTGGTTTTCCATATGGAATCCCAAATCTCTTATTCTTTATGAACTCAATACTAAGAGAATATATTTTTCTTGCTCTTGAAAGGAAAAAAAGTCTCATTTTTTCTTTGAGGCTTTAAACAGAAGTTAGATGGGTATTCTTACCCATCTTTATTCCATGTATTAGTAGCTTTATCAAGATAAGAACTTTAAGTTAATTGAATGAGTAGTGAGCATATTACGTGCCTCCAAAATGTGATTTTGCTCTACAGTTCCTAAACCTTTTTAGAGAGTTCTATAAGGATTTACAGCATTTTCTATGCAACTTACTTGTTTGGTATGCATGGGATTTATTAAACAGGTATTTCCAATAAGTCTTGAAAATTTATGGAATTTAATGTAAATAAAAAACTCCAAGTATAACAACTGATTTCTCTAATTTAAACAAGTTAGAGGGGAAGTGAAAGAGTTACAAAATGATATAGGTTCATATACTAAAGACTCCATCACCTTAAAATGCAGCTGTTGGAGCAAAAAAAAGGAAGCTTTATACTTTACCACACTGAAACTTTTGCCCCCTAACCACACAGAATCTTAATTTAGTTTGATAAAAAAATTTAAAATAAAAAGCGATATAACATCTCCATTTTTTTGTTTCTTCCTTCCAAGGAGTGGCTGGTGGATTTGAACCACCAGCCTTCTGGTTAGCAGTCACATGTCTTAGGGACTACACAACCAGAGCTCCTATAGAATAAAAATTGATAAGTAGTGAGAAAATTATGGGAGCTCTGGTAGCGTAGTGCTAAGGCACTTGACTGCTAACCAGAAGACCAGCGCAGTTCAAGCCACCAGCCACTCCTCGGAAAGAAGGTGGGGCAATCTACTTCCGTAGTGATACTGCCTCGGAAACCCAAGAAGGGGTTGCTATGAGTCGTGTCTGACTCGACAGCATATAACAACAACAACAGCAACAAGAAAACTGTGCTTTTTCTAGCCTAGAAAATTAGGACTCTTATAAATGATATGACCATATCATGGAAATAAATTTGAGTTCTTAACATAAATGAAATTCCAGACATCCTTTAGTTTGATACCTTCTGAGGCCTCAGAAAAACTCTTTGTCTTCCCCTATTATTCCCTCTTGCTGTGTTAAAGGGAAAAACAAATACCTGCTCCTTTGTATCTCATCATATTTTGGTGATCGTGAATTACCCCTAGCCAAGAGATGCTCCCAGGTCTTTGGAAGGCAGTCTTATTTTACTAGGATCCCTATTTAAATAATAGGAAGTGAAGACATCTATTTAAACTCCCTTTTGATAAGGTGTGCTAAGAACAGCATCCCTGATAAGGGATTGGCTTGTACAGCTGAGGATAATCCATAACATTTTTTGTTGTTCTGGAAACAGAAGCCCCCAATGCATCCAACTTGAAAATTGTAAGAATGGACAGGACAGCTGGATGTGTAACTGGAGGAGAAGAGATCTATCTTCTCTGTGACAAGGTTCAGAAAGGTAAATATGTTCACTGGTATCAAGATGTAAAACATAATTCTGAGTGTGTCATTTTTTGACTATGTCTTGGCACTCCTTTAAAGCATATATACAATTTACCTCTTCCAAATTTAAGTTGCTTGTATTTTTATTAATTGTTTTTGTTAAACTCAACTAATTTATTTTAAAGTTTTCAACAGAAGTAAAGAGGAATAAGAAAATAGTAGTAACTGTAATTATTGACCTTTTATTATTTTAATATTTTAAACCTTGGTATCTAAGCTTGGTTAAACTCAAATGACTAATACATAGTTGATGCTTGACACACATACAAACACAGAGGATAAATACTAAGTTGTTTATTTTTAAACTCTTTGTTGTAATACTGACAGCTTCTATGCACACCTCTGTATGACAATATAATGTAAACTAAGAAAAGGAAAGACAGTAGAAATGAAATCGTTACTAAGATTGATAAATTAGCAACAGCAGGTGGAGATTATATGTTATTTTCTCAAAACTTCACTCCTTTTTAACATAAAATGGTAGGTGGAAACTATAATAAATATCTATTCATTACAAGGCTAGCATTTTCAGAGTAGGCAGATGTAAAGTTTAAAATATAGTCCATAAAGAAAAGAACAATGGCTTTTAAGAAATATATTCTCATGTAAGACTAAGTATAAAGCTCCAAAGTATAAGGCCAGAAAAAAATGGGATCAGATTCTAAAGCATACAGTTGTACCCAAAAAACTTTACACTTTCTCTGCATATCTTATTACAAGTCTTTTAATCTATTCAATCCAAATTATATTTATTTCCAGATTCCTGGATGTATATACTATGAGTAAACATAATATGAATATTTTTATTTACTAATAGGGTTCTTAGTCATCATCATTACACTGAAATGGCTTGGAAGAGAAATCTTTCACTTGTCCTAAAGAATAACTAGATCCAGAGTAGTCCAGTGGGGTGAGATAATGGGTTATTTAATCCAACCCTCTGGTAGCATAGTGCCTAAGGCACTTGACTGCTAACCAGAAGGCTGGTGTTCAAACCCACCAGCCACTCCTCGGAAGGAAGGTTGGGCAATCAATCTAATTCCGTAGTGATACTGCCTCGGAAACCCAAGGAGGGGTCTCTATGAGTTGGGTCTGACTCCACAGCACATAACAACAACAAAGTTTCTAAAATTCTGCTTAAACGGAAATGTGGTTTCTGTAAGTGGATAGCCAAGTATTTCCTATGAAATGGGGAGCGAAGCCAGGGAAATGCTAACCTGAGTGAAATTTTGACATTCTAATTTAATCTGACCATCATAGTATTTTGAACTGTTACTCAATATGGACTAATAACATATTTAGAGCCTAGACTCTAAACTATACTATCTGGTTTCAAAGCCAATCTCCTCCATTTACTAGCTGTTCCACCTTGGATAAGCTACTTAATATCTCTGGATTGAAATACCGTTTTATGTAAAATGAAGATGATAATAGTACATCTACCTCATAGAGTTGTTGTGAGGATTAAGTCAGTAAATATATACATGTAAATCACACGAGTGCCTCAGTAAACATTATGTGGGACAACTGTCACTTTGTTAATCTATCTTGAGTTGAGCTACTTTTTGAGATACTGATATTCTTCATCATCCTTCATGTTTCTCAGGAGTGAATTGATTAAGGGGTGGAGAAGTGAGATCAGAGACTGATAAGATAAAGCTCAGATTGAATAGGTAAATCTAGTATTCTGCCCTTGTAAATGAAACTTAGGCCCCATTATTGTGGTAACTAATTTTAAAAGTTTGTAATTTATGAAAATTGTCAGTAATTCAAAAGGCTGTGTTTTCCATTTTGAAAACATGTAAGTAAATAGTAGGTGGAATCTTGACCCAGTTTTATTCTTCAGTATGTTCATAAATACTATTACACTGCATAAAATTACATACTTGAATGTGACTGCAGATGACATACAGATTCGATTTTATGAAGAGGAGGAAAATGGTGGAGTCTGGGAAGGCTTTGGAGATTTCTCCCCCACAGATGTTCATAGGCAGGTAAGTGCATAATGATGATAATGATGATTGTATATTTTCTGACTTGTTGGAATTCATTACTTAGTTTCCATATATAAAATAAGAAAAATTATACATTTAACTTTCAGGAAAAAATGCTTTTTGAAACTCTTATAGGTCTTCAAGAAAAGTCATTACCTGTCATAAAATTATGACAAGACTGAGACTTAGGTAAGCAATTTCATTTGGGAATCTGATCCCTAACCCATAATGCAGTGGCCCTCAGTACCTCTACTGAAAATGTTTTAAGTGTTCTGCCAAGGTACTTATGGTGATACCTGATAAAAGGGTATTCTAATGAAAAGAGTTGAGAAGTGCAATCTTCTAGTTGAGGCTAATATGATCCTAGTAAATCAGGATTTCCCAGTTATAACTGAATATATGAATAAAATATGAAAATGTTGCAGCCCTTCTTAATTATTACTCTGATATCTTTTTAAAGGTGGCTGAGGAATATTATCACAAAGAAATTTGGAAATTTCACAAAAAATTAAATAAAATTCAAATGTTTGTCAATAAGTGACCAATTAAATAAATTATGATATAGTAATATGATGCAATATTACACAGTTAATAAAATAATGAGAATTCTATGAACTAATATGGAAATATCTCAAAAATACAAATTGAAATGAAAGAAAAAGCAAAGTGCTTAAGAGTGAAAGTAAAACGTTATTCTGTTCTCTCTCTATTCATATTGCATATGTGTAAAGAAACTCTAAGGAGCCCAGGTTAAGTGCAGTGGTTAAGTACTCAGCTGCTTATCTAAAGAAAGGTTGGCAATTGGAACCCACCAATAGCTCCATAGGACAAAGACCTGTCTTTAAAGGACTGAAAATCCTTTAAAGATTTCAGTCTGAGACACACTATGAGGCAGTTCTGCTCTGTCATATAGGGTTGCTGTGAGTCGGATTGACTCGATGGCACCCCAGAAACAAAGAAACTGGAAGAATATATAACATATTAATACCGGTGTTTACCTGTGGAGGCACACAGTGGGAATTGAGTGGATGGTGTTTTCAATATATACCATGGTCTATCTTTTTATAATTTACAAAGTCTCAATATCTGTGGATATATTACATACTCAAAAAGTTTAAAAAAAAATGTTAAAAAATTTTTAGCCTTTCTATCACCATCAAGAAATTGATGAGGAAGCCAGAAGTTTGCTTTAGAAGTATGTTACAGAACCCTCTATATATGTTTTGACCATCTTCACAGTGAAATATACCTAACACTGTGATGATGCCTTTCTAATCCTAATCAAGGCTTAATTTCCTCTCATTGGCTGGCCTGCCAACTAAGAGTGGTACCACTTTCCTCATTTCTCTCTTCCCCCAATTACTCTTTCTGATGTTGCTATAAATATTCTTCAAGGCTTTTAAGGTTGATTTGGAAGAAGGGAAAGAAGTATATGAAATGTATTTTATTTACGTAATATTTATAACTAGAAGAGATTTGAAATATTAGAAAAGTGGATAATTTGAACATTTGAAGTACATTGGCACCATCTTGTATTTCAATTGCACAATGATAGTTTAATAAAAGGAGCTCTGGTAGCATAGTGCCTAAGACACTTGACTGCTAACCAGAAGGCTGGAGGTTCAAACCCACCAGCCACTCCTCAGAAGGAAGAAGGGGCAATTTACTTCTGTAGTGATACTGCCTTGGAAACCCAAGGAGGAGTCACTATGAGTCAGGTCTGACTGATGGCACATAACAACAACAACAATTTAAGAAAAGCATATGGCTATGTGATTCTGAGTTCAGGGCTTTCACTTGCGTGCTGAATTTTAGTACACTGTGTCTAAACATAAGGAGTTCTGGTGGGTAGTGGATAAAACGTTTGGCTGCTAACCAGAAGGTCAGTGGTTCAGACTCACCAGCTGCTCCACAGAAGAAAGATGGGATGATCTACTTCTGCAAAGATTTACAGCCTCTGAAACCCAATGGAGGTCATTACGAGTCAGAATCGACTTGATGGCAGTGAGTTTAGGGTTTGTGTGTGTGTGTGTCTAAACATTAGGCATAGGGAGAAACATAAGGAAAGTGTTTCTGAGTTGCACTGCTACAAAAAATATGTAAATGCCTTTTACCAACCTTTGGATCTTTGCATCCTGCAGTTTGCCATCGTCTTCAAAACCCCAAAGTATAAAGACATCAACATTACAAAACCAGCCTCTGTGTTCGTCCAACTTAGAAGGAAATCTGATTTGGAAACTAGTGAACCAAAACCTTTTCTCTACTACCCTGAAATCAAAGGTAACTCAGTTGTTTGGGCTCTTGTGCTTATTCTAATAATAAAGAGAGACAAGTTGATTAGAAAAGTTCAGTTAGTGACCTCCTTTGAGCAACCTCCAAGTAACTGCTCCCTGGGTCCATGGTTTCAGAGAAGAGACAAATAATGTACTAGTTTGGAGTCATTGAATTAAATTCAGTCTTTTCAAATCATGTTGTTTCCATATTTGTGTTAGATTTAGAGTGTTGGCACATATTTGAGAATTTAACATTTTTTGAATAACTCAAAATTCAGGTAGTTGAGATCAAAAGATAAAGCTTGGTATTTAGAAGAATCAGGCCACTCAGGCAGTTAAACAGAAAACTCAGCCACTGTAGCACTGTAAAAGTGAATAAGATACTGTTTTTTTTCCTCACAAGGGACGTATCCATAAGGGGAGATAGTAGACTCCTAAAATGGTTATCATGCAAAGTATGATTTTGATAAATACCAAAAGTGAAAGATCTACATATCCATGTGAGGATGCTGAGGAGAGAGCCATTGACTCCATAGGAGCCTCAAAGATAAAGGCTTCTTAGAGATGATGTCATTTGATTTTTAAACTTTGGGATATATTTCAGCAGTTTGGTGTTTAACAGGGAAGGAAACATTCTCTAGGCTTGGGAAACTTTGGAAGCTAAAGGATGGAGGTAAGAACAATTTGTGTTTATTCAGAGAAACTGAGTGTTACAAACACTGAGATAGATGAGAGAAGGCTGAGGCAGGTAAGCCGGGGTACAGAGTCTGTGTGCAAACTAAGGAATTTGCGTTGATTCCGGAGAGGAGAGTGGCCAGATCCTTGAGTAAAGTTGATTTGACTTTCTTGTATAGATAATGAGGAGAGTACCTGGGAAACAGTGAATCACAAGAATACTGCAAGTGTTATAATTAATGTCACAAAATGAAATGTGTATAAATTGTTGAATGAAACACTGATTTGCTCCGTAAACTTTCACCCATACAATAATAAAGTGTTTCAAAAAAAAACCTACTGCAAGAATCAGAGTGAAAAGTGATGAGATTAGTCAAGTTTTGGTCCTAGGAATGATAGGAACAGATTGATTCAAGACACAGTTCAGTGATGGTGTCAAGAGGACTTGGGTGCTGACTGAGGTGGGAGGTAAAATAGAAATTCAGGAATCATAGCTGGTTCTGGTATTTCCAGCCTAGAAAGCTTGTGATATGGTTGACTGAAGAACAAGGGAACAAAAGTAGATTTGGGTGAGAAAGGAGGCAGCATGGTTTAAAACATGTTGTATTTTAGGTTCTATATTCTTCATTTTTATCATTATTATTATTTAAAGTTTTATATATTGCTAAAAGACTTTATCAATGTGTAAAAATAAGACAGTTTTATGTGTCTTATTGTCGATGATTCCTCCTAACCCTAGTAGAAACAATTTCCTTTAAGGCACAGTCTTGGTCTTGTTCATTGCTATGTCTCCAACATCTGGAAGAGTATATGGCAGGCACAAAGTAGATGCTTATTAAATGTTTGTGGACTGATTTCCTGCTCGACTAACTATATTGCCATCAGCAGCAGAAAGGCTGGTTATTAGTTGTATGTCAAGTAGGACATTAAATACAGAAATAAGACATTCTTCTCTCATTGTACAGAATGATCCAGCTCTGAATTCTGTGTCCTCTGTGGTCCTTGCCATTATAGCTAATAAAAACTTGATAGAGATGGTTGGGTCCAGAAGAAACAAAATAATCAAGAGAAGAATGATTTGCAAGGGGAGAACCTAGTTGAGGAACTACTGAACTGCTCTATGAAAAGTTAGCTATGACAAAGGAAGACTATAATGGCTTTTCAGTCTGAAAAGATGGAAATTAGAAACATGACCATGGTCTTTAAATAATGAAAGACAGATCTTTACTGGTCAACTAGAACCTGAAAAGTAAGAATGAGACACTTTTAAGGACATGCACAGCAAGTAGTAGAGGATAAAAATTTATCTACATTCATGGATTAAACTGTTATCTAAAGTCATCAATTAGAGGAAACAAAGATATTTTGGAATGTTTCTCAAAAATGGCAACTTAATACAATGGAAAAATCACTTGACTTTGAATATGATCTTCGTTTTGCCCTGATCTCAGACAAGTCACTTAACCATCCTGGCTTTAGTTTCCTCTTCTATAAAAGGATGGCTTACAGTGAATGACCACTTAGGTCCCTTCTAGAATAGGTTGATATTCTACAGTACATCTGATAGTGCCATTGTCAAGAGGCAGACCACAAGATAAATGAACCCAGTGTGAAAATCTACATATTCAATTCCATGGAACTGTGGGTTCTTTTATAAAGTGTGCCATGTGGAAGTTTCTTGTCATTGAAATCTGATTGGCTGTAAAATAGTTAGTATTTTGAAAATTGGCTCTTAACAATTTCTATTTTATAATAATATATAGCCAGTGTTTATCTGTGCCTTATAAAGCAAAATGAGTACATAGAAAATACCAGTTGGACTCTGCTAGAAACCATGACAATAGATAATATTTATTTTTGAAGATGAGTGAGTAAAGAGTTCAGCCATTAGCTACTTATGGAACAAATGATGGGGAAATTTTATGAATCTGTTCAAAAATCTTTGTTGATGTTTCTTAGTTTTGAGATCACTTATTTCTAATGGAAGCATAGTTTTCTCAAAGTTGACCCAGTTTGGCTTTTTCTTCCTAACAAGTTTGAATATGATTGGTTTTAAACAATTATTTTTTAAGTGCAATTGTTTCCCTACTTTCCCCTAGTCATTTTTCAACTGCATTTAGATGATCATGAGATAGTAAACAAGGTAACAGCCTTCCATCTAACCCAGAGATGACTGAAACAAAGATATTTTGGAATATTTTGGAGTAATTAGGAATAAGCAAGATCTGTCTGGACATAAACAATGACAAAAACATGGAAGAATCAGAAAAGGATAATTGTTAAATGTTAGGCTACTGGCTGAAGAAAGAATACTACATTGGGTATTTATTTAATTAAAAAAAAAAAAAAAAAAAACCCACAATGCTTTTGTTCTGATAGAAATATGGTAGGAAGATCAGAGAAAAGAAAGAAAGGGAAGAAGAAATGTTTTAGTTACCTAGTGCTGCTATAACAGAAGATACCACAAATGTGGATGGCTTTAACAAACAGGAGTTTATTCTCTTACAGTTTGGAAGGCTTTAAGTCCAAGTTCAGAGTGCCAGGCTCTAAGGACAGATGAAAGTCCCTCAACCTTGGGCTTCAGCTCTGCCTCCTGCTCCCAGCCCACTAGAGCTAGAGGCATTTCTTCACTCAGACAGCTGCTGGCTGCTGAAACTGATAAGCCCAAGGTTGACAAGTAAAAAGCACAGTCCCAATGTTACCAAACCACACGGCAGGCCATTAATTCAAGTCCATTGGAAGTCCCCAGGTCAGCAGAGCATGGCAGGCTGCTGAACAGCGACACAGCTACATTCAGGTTTTGAGTATGCTGTATGCTAGAGACTGTCCCCAAAGCTTTTCCTTAAATACAGGAAGCAGACCTCGTCCCTAAGGCAGCTACTCAGCTGCTAACAGTAAATTCCAGTCTCATCATGGAGTATACTACATCCAGCTGCCCAACCACCCAACCAAGCCCAGCCAAGTTGACACACAAACTTAATTACCACAAGAAATAACACAATAATAAACCACAGAGGCAGTGACATAAAAAAGAAAGGATAATGGGGCTCATGAGAAGCACAGATAATGAGAAGTGGGGAAAAATGACAATAATAGAAAACAGCAATCACATGAGGAATGAGAGAAGAATGTCTAAATAGTATCTTGACCTGGACAGTCAAAAGTTTCACACTGTATCACTGTTTTACTCAAGTATCTGTCTTAGACGTTCAGCTTCCCATAGCTCATCAGTTACCAAAGCCTACAGATTCTTCTTTCATTCTGTTTCTTGGATTTATGGAAACTACTAAGAACAATCCCCAACATATAATGTCTGCACTGTCTCTCCTTTTCACTTTGAACCTTCTGTAGTATCCCCTATGCACTAATGATAGGTCCCTGGTGGTGCAAATGATTGGTAATTCAAATCTATCCAGCAGTACCAAGGAAGAAAGGCTTGGAGATCTGCATCTGTCCTTATGGAGCACAATTCTACTCTGTAACATGTGGAGTCACCATGAGTTGGAATTGACCGGAGGATAAATGACAACAATATTCACTAGTGACAGATTAATCTCCCTAAGTTACTACTCAGTACACATCATTCCCTTGTTCAGAAACATTAAATGGTTGTGCTGCCTGTAAGTTGAGAGCTCTGGTGGCATAATGTCTAAGGCATTTGACTGCTAACCAGAAGCCTGGCGGTTCAAACCCACCAGCCACTCCTCTCTGTAGAGCTACCACCTTGGAAACCCAAGGAGGGGTCATTAAGAGTCAGGATCGACTCAACGGCAGTGAGTTTGGTTAGGGTTTTGGTTTCTGCCTATAAGTTAAATCTCTTAACTTCGTATTCTAGACAACCACAGTGTGGCCCCCAGTCAATCTGTTTTTCAAAAATTCCTTATAGTTAGCTTTCACTTCAGCCAAACTGATCATCTGTTGTTATCTTAAGCACTCCATGCACATTCTTCCCTTCTTTACTTCATTCCTTCTGTATCCCCTTCCCTTTTTGCCTCCATATATAAAGTTGATTGTGTGAAGCCTCTTCTTGGAACGCATTCCTGGATTTCTCAGCCCCCCTTGCCCTCCTAGAAATCCTTCCCTGAACTGCTAGAACACTGGTCTGCACCATGAATTTACCATATATAGCCTTATAGTGCTCTCTCTGTAGTCTTTCCCCCACAACCTTAAAATTATACCAGCAGGCCAAACATTGTCATGCTTCTCTTTATCCCCAGTGCTTACTTAGCTCATAATAAACCAGTTAGAGTCAAGTGACTCATGGTCACTCATATGTGTCACAATAGAACTGTACTTCATAGGATTTTCAGTGGCTGCTTTCTCAGAAGTAGATCACCAGGCTTTTTTTCCGAGGCCCCTCTGGGTAGACTCGAACCTCCAACCTTTCAGTTGACAGCTGAGGATGTCAACCATTCGCACTACCCAGAAGCTTTTAACTCATAATAGCTGCACAATAAATATTAGCTGATTAATAATAATTGATTTCTGTGACCAAGTAAAAATGCCCAATAGTGATTTCTTATTCACTATTTTACTCTTTTGTGGGCAATCTAGTCTCCCACTAATTTTAGCAACATTGGGAACTAACAGTTTTGGGTGTGTATTGTTCTGTGGTCTTTATGAGGCTGGTTCTCAGTCTAGTTGGCCATTGGAAAAAAAATATAAAACTTCTTGAAATTTGGTGTCTCTTCCTCCTTAAGTGTTTAAAAATACCATTAGAATCAATATTCTTTCTGTGGCTTGTAGTAGACCCGAATTAATCTTTTCTCTTCTGGTTTCTCTTCCTTTTTTGCCTACCTCTCTTTAAATACAGATAAAGAGGAAGTGCAGAGGAAACGGCAGAAACTCATGCCCAATTTTTCAGATAGTTTTGGTGGTGGTAGTGGACCTGGAGCTGGAGGCGGAGGCATGTTTGGTAGTGGCAGTGGAGGAGGGGGTACTGGAAGTACTGGCCCAGGTAAGAATAAAGTCTATTCTTTCTAATGCTTTTTTTTTATATTGGAGAGGGTAGAATTTTCTTTTCCTAAATTTATAAGCATATCTTTTGGGGGAGCGGTTGTAGTATTACTGAATATAATATATTAAATTAATTAAAAGTGCCCAAAAAGTGTAATTTTTTTTTTTTTTCCAAAGAAATGCAGAGGACTAAGTTTTGCTGAGTCTTTGAGAAATCATCTTGATGTTTCCTTCATTGTCTTCGCCATTTCAGGTTATGGCTTTGCCCCCTATGGATTTCCTACGTATGGTGGAATCACCTTCCATTCTGGAGCCACTAAATCTAATGCTGGAATGAAGCATGGTAATTTTACACTATTTCTTTTGTTTTTAATTCAGAATAAGGAATTTTAAAAAAATGATAAAAAAGTGGATTTTTTTTTTTTTTTTTGTTATCAGTTGGACCACTGCTGACTTTGCATCAGGAAAGTTTTCTCTGGTTCAGCTCACCACCCACTGGGTGGTTGGTATAAACTAGCTGCTATGGAGTGGAGTTGACTCATGGAAAAAGTGGTTTTTTGTTTGTTTGTTGATTATGTTGTTATACATATACAACATAATCATTTTGAAAAAATTGAATAATGCAAATGAACAAAGAAGATGTTTTTCCAAAACTTTGTAGCTCATGGGGGGTATAAACTCTATTTCAGATGCCTTGTTTTTATTTATATATTTCCTTTGTTAAGTATCATGAACAGGGAGATTATATGAACATTAATAAGGGATATAGAGAGAGTTGACTCTTTAAGAATTAAAAAAATCACCAAATCTATCAATTCTCTCTCTTTTTTCTCAAATAATATGCTTTTGAAATCATTTTGAGTTTTCTAGGATTGGTCTTTTCTCTACCAAATGTATGCTTTAGTGAGAGTTGTTATACCATGTGTTCATAGTTTATATTACATGCCCATTCTACTGTATCCATTGAAGAAATAATACAATAAAATACTCCCATTTATGGAATGCTTGTCTCATGCCAGGTACTTTTACATGTTTTAATTGTAATCTTCATGACTGCTTTTTAAGTAAAATACTAGTATTACCATTCTACAGACAGAGGACACTGAGGTCCAGGAAAAAAGTTAATTCTTTGCTGAAGGAATACAGCTGTAAGTGGCAGAACTAGGATTAGAACCAGATCTGCCCCATAATACCTGTGAGATAACATGGTCAGGCCCAGGAAAACATGATCAGAAGTGGGGTGGTCTGGATATTTCACCCTAAGTAATGCGAATTGAGATGACATCTTTTCAACTTCCATTGTTAATTAGCATTAGGGAAAAAACAACTGCTCTGCTTTCAACAACTTTAAAATGTTCACTGAAAGATTCTTGGATTTCACAGAAGAGCTTTATTTCCTTTTTCCTTCTTTACAGATAAATGAAATAAGATGTAAATTTTTAGAACTGAGAGGTTAAAATAGCTCCAAGCCATGTTACTGATGATAGGACCATTTTACAAAGAATTTTAAATAATATTTTTTTCTTTCTCTTTGCAAAACATTTCCCTCCTACCTATATCTAACTTTCACAAAAACCATGAGTTATAAATTAATTAATAGACTTTACAGGAAAAAAAAAACTTAATGTGTTTGCATTTATCTTAGAAGCCTTAGGCACCTCATCTAAAAAAGACCATGAAGGTTGTGATGACAGAGATGCTATAAGTCTTTCTGGGAAAGTAATTGAAACCACAGAGCAAGATAAGGAGTCCAACAATGGGCATGATGAGGTTACTCTGACGTATACAGTAGGAGTAAAGGAAGAGAATTGTAGATTTCAGGGTAAGTGATCTCGTAGTGATTACATTTTATTGGTTGGGGTAGGGCAGGGTGGTTAGTTCCAGATATAGAAAGCTATTTCCAAAAGATGGGTTTATTTTTTGTTAATCTAAAGATGACAATGTGCCCTTAAAAAAATCCTAATATTCTTTATGTATCCTTTGAAATGCATGTATAAGTTCAGTTTAGTCACACTGGGCTTTCCGTTTTCCCTGTTTTATCTTCCACCACAAAGTACAGAAGTTTACATGTACATTCTTCAGTCATAATCACACAATTGTTGGGCACTGTGAGAGGTGATCTCCTCTAGGACTAATAATAGAGAACAGTTTCTATAACTTTAGTAGTCAGCCTTTCCTAGAGTCCAACTTGATCAAGGTCATATTGAAATGGAACTTTGCCAGAAAGTAGGAACTTTTTTCCTGTCACTCTTTTTTTGAAGAATTAGAATTAAGGACAGTGCCCTTTTGTGGCCAGTCCTGTTAGAGTATGGGTCATGATTCTAGGTCATGCTGGCTTGTCCTTGGAAGACTTTTTCTGTAAAGGAAAAGATATATATTCAGACCCAGGGCCACTATGAACTCTGTCATATTCTTTTTTTCTTTTTCACTCCTTTACAAATGTATGAGCCCTGGTGGCACAGTGGTTAAAGTGCTCAGCTTCTAACCAAAAGGTAAGTGGTTTGGACCCACCAGCCACTCCATGAAAGAAAGATGTGGCAGTCTGCTTCCATAAAGATTTACAGCCTTGGAAAACCTACAGGGCAGGTCTCCTCTGTCCTACTGGGTCTCTATGAGTCAGAATTGACTCTATGGCAGTGGAAGTTTTTTTGGTTTGAGTTACAATGTATAAGCCATGCTTAGCTAGGAGACCATACAAAAACAGATTACGCATCAGATTTGGCTCACAGGCCATAATTTGCAACTGCTTACCTTGCAGAAACAAATTTCACAAAAACACCGATGGCTCATGGAAAGTCTGTCTGACTTTCTAGGGCTGAGGCTGATTTCTGACACTTTTAATAAGATAGGTACTTCCCTAAAGGCTTTTTTCACTGAGAGGATGATTATCTAAAATTACAGCAGAATCCAAATAGTTAATTGAGGATCGCTGTTCGCCCTTAAAATAACAAACACTTCTATACTTTTCCCCCCTAACAAGCCATGGTCAGAAATTTTCAGATCATTTTCTAACCATGTTTGTGAGTGAGCCAATGTCCAGTTTTTTTCCAGTGAACATAATCCAGAATCAGTGAAAAGAGCATTTGCAACTAAAATCATATATTTGGGGAGTCGGCACAGGCAGGTAATGGTTTTTGCCTCGAGCAGGCTGTATCTGTAGAGCAGGTATAGACAACTTAACTCTGATCATGCTCGTTGTCTTGCAGATAACCTCTTTCTAGAGAAGGCTATGCAGCTTGCCAAGCGGCACGCCAATGCCCTTTTTGACTACGCAGTTACAGGAGATGTGAAGATGCTGCTGGCTGTCCAACGCCATCTTACTGCAGTGCAGGATGAGAATGGGGACAGGTGAGTTAGGACATCTGCATGACAAGGGTTGTTTTGAGTGAAGGAAGAAAGAAAAGCCTTGTGTATATAGTATTGTTCACAATAAAAACAATGGTTCAAGGTTATGAGGTCTTGTAACTGGAAATAATATGTCATAAGGTTAAATAGTATAAATTGCTTCTTCATACTGTGCCTATCACCTGTTTGACTGCAGAATGACTGAGAGTACTTATCTAAGAATATATCTCACTAGACAGTAAAACTAAGATGTGTATAGGGAATGGTACTTTTTGACAAGTTGTGCTTTATTTATGGAGACAATATTTGAAGAGTCCTAATCCAATCCCAGAAAGACTATTGATCCCAACTACATATTTGTAATATATTGTTGTTGTCATTGTTGTTAGCTACCTTGTTATACAGAATATTACCTGGCCTGGCACCGTCTTCATGGTCATCGTGTATGTTTGAGTCCATTGTTGCACCTATTCTGTAGCACCTTCCAACCTAAGGGGCTCATCTTCCAGCACTGTCAGACAGTATTTTGTTGTGATTCATAAGGTTTTCATTGGTTAATTTTTAGAAGTAGCTCAGCGGGCCATTATTCTTAGTCTGTCTTCATCTAGAAGCTCCACTGAAACCCGTCCATCGGGTGACTCTGCTGATATTTGAAATACTAGTGGCATAGCTTTTAGCGTCAAAGCAATATGCAAGCCACCAAAGTACAACCTGATGGATGGTATATTTGTAATATAACATACTAAAAAAAATAAAATAAGAAGTAATTGTCGTTCTTTTCCAGCTATTGGTTCCTTCTCTACTACCTCTGTTAATGGTTACTAGTCTGTGGCTGCATCTGACTCTGATGACTGCTCTAACCATTGTTGTATAGGAGTGTAAAATTCCAAACACTATGCCTTCCATTCCAGCTGTTACTGAAATCATATTTGCCAAGCCACCTGACTTCTTTCTAAAATGGTTCTCTTAGTCCTTTCATTGTGACTTCTAAAATGATCTCAAACCTCTGCTAAAAGCAAGAGGCAACAGCTTTCAGATTCAAGTCAAGGGCCTTATCTAAAATCTTCATAAAATAGCGTCAACACTGAGAAATCCTTTTCTGTGGAAGAGCTATTGAGTACTATTTTTTAAACTTCAGTTTAAAAACTGAACCAAACACTTTAGGAAAGTGCCAACCTCAGGGTTTCAAGCAGAGCCCTTTGTTCTCATTCCTTGCAGCGTAACCAAGGATGTGGTATAACCACTGGCCTTGTTATACATACAGTATGAAAGTAACAAGTACTGTCTTCTTTGTCTAATGCCATGGACAGCAGAATATTTTCTTCCAGGGTTAAATAATCCAGTTAACTTTCAGTAGCATGTAACCACAAGAGAAAGGAGTTAACCCAGACAGGACAAGTGACATTCTCATGGACCTGCTGAATTTTGATGAGTATAAGAAAGACAAGCACATTCAAGTTCGAAAGTGGTTGTTGATCTTTGAAGGGAGAATTGCAGAAAGGGAAACGAGGTGCTTACATTGAAGTGAGTACCACAGGAGAAAACATGTACATGTGTAAGGACCCTGGACATAGGAGGAGAGACTGAGGAAGGGGCCTTCCTTGTATAAGCATGAAGGAATCCTTAGAATCCCCTTGCAGGACTCCAGACACACTCACACAGTGGGTTTTGGGGGCTTGCCAAAGCTACAAGCAGCCAGAGAGATGAGATTTGGGGAGACCAAAAGGGAATTCACATAAGAGTGTAGACAAGGGGTGGCTTTTGACCATCACAGGCTCAGGCCTCCTGTTTTCATTGAACTGTTCATCCTGTGGCCATTAGTCATCACAGAAAATACAATTTAAAAAATCAAAATAAAATTTCTGTTATGGGGGAAATTCCCATGAGGGTGTGAAGATTCATGGGGGAAGGGAACAAACTTCTGCTATGAAGTGCTGAGGTGCATATGGAAATTTTAGGCAGTTGTTAAAGGATGACATTTTTCTTGGTATACATGTACATCATGTCTGTCTCAGACTTTAGGCACATTTCAGACATCTTCTAGCATCACGTTTCAAGAGATAATAGGGAAACTCTGAAATCATTCTGAAAAATATCTCTCAAGTAATGAATTCACAATTTAGTACTTTTAGGCCCTCCTATGCCAATAATAATCCCAAATAAAACATATTTGCTATTAATAAGAAAGAGACCTGCATAAAGTAACACCTTTAAATTAGATATATTGTAGCCTGTGCCTTAAATCCCAGATGTGCTGCTGCTGTGGGACACTTTGAATGTGCTGAGTGTCTCAATCTGTACATATCTTGGGGTAATCATCCTCTTAAATGTTCATCTGCAAAAAGCTAGAGCACTGCATGTATGTGCCTTAAGCAGAATGGTTTAAAAGATTAAGAGATGGCTTTGGAGTAAAATAGACTTGGGCTTGAATCCCATCTTCACCATTTACAGCTATGAGGCCTTGGGTGAGTTATCTTGCACTTATAAGCCTTAGTTTCATCATCAGAAATGTGAGGCTAATATTACCTACCTCATAAGATTCTTGTTATAGTAAATGAGGTTATGTGTAGTAAATAGAAGCACTCAACAAATGGTGGCCACTTTAATTATTATTGTTATTGTTGGGTTATTTACAATTAATTTTAAAACTTATTTTTTTAACCATTAAAATAAATGTGTGTTCCTAGAAGTGATGTTTAGCACCTGCCAGTATTTTTTACCTCATTAGCATAAGCCCACTAGGTTCAAATCATCACTCTTATTTTAGTGCTTAAACTCTGTGCTAAGATTGTAAGGCTGACTCAGACAGTCTGCCCCAGAGAAAGTCACAATGTAGAGAAGAAATAGAGCGCCCTGGGCGCTGAGCAGAGGGGGCAGCTCACTCTGCCCAGGAAGCCAGGAAAGTCGTCTCCAGGGATGCAAAGTTTGAACTGGCATATAAAGGGTGAAAGACAGGTGCAGTGATCTTCAGAAGTTTATATTGAGTTTGCGCTACACTTAAAAGACTGATTTCATTTTCTCCTTTAGAAAGATCTGAAAGAACCCACGACACTTGTATTAGAAGAACAGTAACAGAACTAGGTGAGGGAACTAAATTTTTCTGAATAATTCCAGGTGCCAGGCCAAGGAAAGTCAGAGAAGAGCAAGAGGAGAAAGTTCCTTGAAATAATAATGTGAGGTTGGGATTTGAACTTGGGTCTTCTTGACTTTGAAGCCTGGATGCCTTTATGCTTCAAGGGGTTAAATATAATGCTTCCAAACACTGGACAGACATTGTCAGTGAGTGTAGCAGCTTGTGAAAAAGAACATCCCCCATCATGGATTCAAAACACTTTATGGATTCAGATCTTTAGATCCAATGTTTCATTCTGTTATACATAGGTCTCTATGAGTCAGCTGGCTTGATGGCATCTAAGAACAACAACAGCTACTAAAACTGAGTATGAGGACCAACTTCAGTCAGCAAGTGTAATCACAGCCTGGGATTTTTTTTTTTTTTAAACTAAAACTTTAGTTGATTATTGTAACTCTATTTTCATTCTAGTGTTTTACACTTAGCAATCATCCACCTTCATGCTCAACTTGTGAGGGATCTGCTAGAAGTCACGGCAGGTTTGGTTTCTGATGACATCATCAACATGAGAAATGATCTTTATCAGGTAAGCAGAAATCTCAAGTAGAACACTGAAGGAAAATCCACGATTGTTTTTTGTTTTTTGTCTGCATGAGTGTGTGTGTGTTATTTTTAATAAACAATAGCAAAAATATTTTACATACAGAAAATTTTAAACATTTTTGTAGGTAATATCCTAAGAGGCCATTAGTTAGGAATGATATTATACTAATTGGAATCTTTTTATCTGTGGATGAATAGTTATTTTTGTAGCAATTACCACACAATGGAATTCCACATCTTGCTGGGAGAAGGCAAACTTCAAATCATTCAAACCGTTGGTCTAAGACCGTTTCTACCTCTAAAACCGTTTCTACCTCTAAAGCCATATAGAGGTAGAAACTGAGAAAAATATCACATCTATCAAAGAATTAGGCTTAAAAAACAGTAATTTATAAGAGTGTTTATGAGAACGTTGAGCACTACTGAAATGTACTTTGATGATATCCAGATTAAATGTTGTTGTTGTTGTTATGTGCCGTCAAGTCGGCCCCGACTCATAGCGACCCCTCCTTGGGTTTCCGAGGCAGTATCACTACGGAAGTAGGATTGCCCAACCTTCCTTCCGAGGAGTGGCTGGTGGGTTTGAACCACCAGCCTTCTGGTTAGCAGTCAAGTGCCTTAGGCACTATGCTACCAGAGCTCCAGATTAAATATATATCAAATAAAGGAAACACAGAAAAGTAAAAAGGTTGCTTAAGGAAGAAAAGGTGTCTTTCAAAACCAAAGACACCTCAAATTAAGGAAAACAAGGAACACCAGAGCAAATTAGGTGGACTAAAACATAATTTTAAAAACTGTTTAAAGAGATCTTTAGGCAATGCAAAGAGAGCAGACTCGGGGAGGCCACCTAAATAGGTACATGTAGATTTTGGGGGGTGGGGGAGTGAGGAAAGGAGCACTGAAACTAGGGGGTCACAACCAAAGCCTCTATGCTGAGTGCTTGGAGCTGGAGGGAGGCCTTGCCAGCTCCTTTGGGTAAGGGGTTGCAGAAGCATGAGGTGGAGATGGGATTCTGCTCCTAGAAGTCCTCCCATGTCCCTCTCCTGGTTACTTTCCCCACCCTCCTGCCTTACAGTCTTCTCTTGGAGTTGCTTGTTCTTATTGCCTTCTCAGCTTTCCATTTTCCTCCTCATTTTACTTCCCAAAGTGACTTCTTAGTCCTCCTCAGCTGAGATAGTGTGCTAAAGCATTTCTCTCACTTATAATCACTAATAAAATGACCAACACTCATGTATGATTATTTATTTGGTAATTGTTACACTTCTCAATTTTTTAAGCAGATGATTTGAATCTTTTTAATTTCCTCAAAGCACAAGTACTAAAATGTTTACATATAGCTTTCAGTAGATTTCTATCTGTGAATAGGTTGTTTCCTGATAGGAGAAAATAACAAGTTCTCATTTGATTTAATGTATTAGACCTGTCTGACTGTTGGGCTTCCTGTCAAAGGGAAAATGAAATTAGCAATTCTTAATTGACTGATAATATAAAGTAACTAGGGTGTGGTCTGATTTTAGATTTGCATTTAAGAAATATTATCAAACGTTAACATCGTTTTTGGTATTTGGAAAAGATAATTGGCCCATAAAGCTTGATTCCCTCAGGCTTTTGAACTGATTGTTCTTTTTATACAAATGGAATTAGAAATAGAATGTTGTAGCTTCTCAATTCTCCACTCATAGACCACGTAAGTTCATTTCAGGTCAGAGTCAAGGAATTACTTGCTTTTCTGTTTATAAATAATATCTTCAAAGGACACAGCACAACAGGGTTAGTGTTGTTACTACTGTCAAGTCAGACCCGACTCATAGCAACCTCTCCTTGGGCTTCCGAGGTGGTATCACTACAGAAGTAGATTGCTCAACCTTCCTTCTGAGGAATGGCTCAGGGGGTTGAACTGCCAGCCTTCTGGTTAGCAGTCAAGTGCCTTAGGCACTACATGTGCTAAACTCCTTACAGTATCATTTGGCTACATATATTGAGACTCTCCAGTACACTAAAGACAAAAACCTGAACCCACTTCCATGAACACTTCTGCTACTTCTCAGCTTGCAGCTATCAGGAGGATACAAGTCCATTTTTGTCCCACTTTATTACCACTCCAGTTAATGCGCAAGGGTTCTGGTTTCCCTTCTGAGTCTCAAACACACAACCACTGGCAACTTTGACTTGAGAACTGCAGATAGCTAAAATATTAACTCTTGTATATTTCTTGTAAAGTTTCTCTACTAACTATTCTAGTTAGGCATTCATATAGCTCTGTAAGTAATATGAGGTTATTTGGCATTTATGTTAAACATTCTCCCAAAATACCTTTCACTAATCTTACTATATTTCTGTGACCATCTGTCATGATCAACTCTGTTCTCACCCTTCAACAGCCCTCTGGACATATAGAATACACGCATAAATACACAAATCCAAGTATACAAAGTTTGGATTCTTCTGAAAATATTTTTAAAATTTATTCTCTTTAATCTTTGCTCTCTTCTCCCTTTTCTGTCTCTACAACCCCCACTCACTGACCCCACCCACCTACCAGCAACATAGACAAACCATGCCAGTGTTGTTTGACATGTACTGTTTTATTTGCGTATGTTCCTCTAAAACTTTGGTGGGTTTTTGTTGTGGTGGTAGTGGTGGTTTTGTTCTGGTACATGTATTTTTAAATTTTTTCTTCATGCTTTTAATTATTATGAATATAGTGTATATTCATAGTTTTAAAACTGGTGCAGAAGGATTTACATTGAAAAATCAAAGTTCCACTCCCTGACAATATAACACCCCTTTGTCCACATCCCAAAGTATCAGCATTATGCTTGTGGGTATTTTTTCCAGTATTGGCAACACATACATATTAAGTACTTTAACTTAAGCACTTTAAATATATAGATATTTTAGTTTGCTTTCACAAACTATCAATATTATATTATGCATACTGTTCCTAATCTGAATTAACTTTTTAAATTTTTTTATTTTATATAATTATGCATTCATAGAAAACCAAAACAAACTCACTGCCATTGAGTCGATTCTGACTCATAGTGACCCTGACCCACTTTTGGGTTTCCAGGGTGGTAAACTTTTACAGTAGATTGCCCAGTCTTCCTTCCACAGAGTAGCTGGTGGGTTTGAACCACCAACCTTCTTGTTAGCAGTCAAATGCCTTAGGTACTACACAACCAAAGCTCCTTGAGTTCATAGGTTACAAAAATAATGTACAGAAAGTTTCCATGTACCCTTCACCCTGTTTTCCCCAAGGGTAACATCTTGCATAATTTGCATAACCAGGAAATTAACATTGGTACAATCTCTATTGGTACAATATGAGATCTTATTTACATATCACTAGTTTTATATACACGCATTTGTATATGTATGTGCGCATGTGTGTATGTTTGAGAAGGAGCTCTGGTGACGTGGTGGATGAGGCATTTGGCTGCTAACCAGAAGGTTAGTGGTTTAAACCAACCAGCCACTCCATGGAAGGAAGATGAAGCAATCTACTTCCATAAGGATTTACAATTTCAGAAACCCAATGGGGGTTGCTATGAATCAGAATCTACTTGATGGCAGTGAGTTTGGGTTTTTAATTTTTGTTTTGGTGGTCATGGGTGAGTTCCATGTGCATGTATTTTTAAAATACATAATGTCACTGTGTTAAATATCACTATATTTCTGCTCTCACAGTTTATAGGACCTATCCATGCTACTGGATATACAACTAGTTCAGTGTACTGCTGAAGAGAATCTCCTAGTATGCATCTTCATATAACTTACCCATTCCACAGTCCTGGACACTTATGCTGCTTCCATAAATAATACAGCAACAAATATTCTCACCATGTCTCAACACAAGTTGGGTTGCTGGGGTATTTGTATATTTGGTATAGCACTCAGGACTATCCAGAGACACAGAAGAAATAGTACATATTTATATTAATTCACTGCCATCTAGTCGGATCCAACTCATAGTGACCCCTCCTTGGGTTTCTGAGGCTGTATCACTACGGAAGTAGATTGCCCAACCTTCCTTCCGAGGAGAGGCTGGTGGGTTTGAACCACCAGCTTTCTGATTAGCAGTCAAATGCCTTAGACACTACGCCACCAGAGCTCCTAAACTAGACAGACTGGATTTCCCAGACTCCTCTTTCTTTTTCACATAAAAACATCACTGCTCTCAGTGATCTCCTTTTTTTTTTTTTTTTTTAATTGTGATTTGGGTGAAAATTTACAGAGCAAATTCACTTTCCATACAGTAGTTCACATATACTTTGTCTCATGACATTGAGTACAATTTACCACAATGGAACAGCACCCCTCTCACTTCCTCCCCATAGTTACCTCTTCCCTATGTCCTTTTCTCCATGCACTCCTGCCCCTGAGCTATGTCCCTGTGCATACACAGCCCTTCTTTCTCCCATGTTTGTTCTCTCCAAGGGTTGTATCTACCTAGTGTAAATGTTCACCTCATATGCCTGTCTTTTCTTTGGCTGGAAGCCACAGGTGTGGGTTCAATTCCAGACCTGAAGGGCAGCTAGGGGCCATAGTCTCAGTGGTTCCATCAGGCTCTATCAGACGAGGAAACCTGGTCCCTTTTTCTTTTTTTTTTTCTTTTTCCAAATGATTGTGAGTTTTTTTTCCATATTGTTCTCCCACTCTATCCAGGATCTCCTACATCTCATTTGCATTCCCTGTGGTGTATTGCTTTGTGACAGAATAGTCAAATGGATTATTTAGGCATCAGCTTTTCTGCTCATCTGAGCCCTCTTAGTGAGAGTGTAGTGCTGTCCTGGTTCTGAATCCTGCAATAGAATCCTCTAACACTTTGTACGGGAGCTCTGGTAGCATAGTGGCTAAGACACTTGCCTGCTAACCAGACGGCTGGCGGTTCAAACCCACCAGCCACTCCTCGGAAGGAAGGTTGGGCAATCCTACTTCCGTAGTGATACTGCCTCGGAAACCCAAGGAGGGGTCGCTATGAGTCGGGGCCGACTCGACGGCACATAACAACAACAACAACAACAACAACACTTTGTACAAAATGAAGGTAGAGGGTAGCAAAGCTACAGCAATGTGTCTCATGAACCAGTAAGTGGGATAATATTTTTTAACTTAGCAAATTTATTTTTCAGTGTTGACAGAGAATGACACCACCTTTATTCATTGCTTCCTATTGAGTCATTCATTTAAACATCTTCCATGAAACCCATAGCCTTTATTTGATACGTTATCATATGGAATTATCAGTTGAACATAGGTGCCTACTAGAAATTTAAGAAAACTAAACTTATTAATAAAACAAAACAATGCAAAACACCCCAACAAACCTGTCAGTGCTGAGTCATGGTGACGTCATGCATTACACTCATGTGTTAAAGTGTAGAACTGCTCCATAGGGTTTTCTTGGCTCTAATCTCTGCAGGCCTTTCTTCCACAGTGCCACTGAGAAGATTTGAACCACCAATCTTTAAGATAGTGGACAATCACAAACCTCTGCACCACCCAAGGACCTAAATTTATTAATAGATGAATTAATAAGTCAACAATCAGTGGGCTATAATGAAAAACAAGAAAGCTATCTAGTGTTGTAAATATAAAAATAATCCTAATTACTGAATAAACCCTGGTGGCACAGTGCTTAACTGCTAACAAAAAGGTTGGCAGTTCCAACCCACTAGCTACTCTGTGGGAGAAAGATGTGGCAGGCTGCTTCTGTAAAGATTTATAGCCTTAAAAACCCTCTGGGGCAGTTCGACTCTGTCCTATAGGGTCACTATGGGTCAGAATATGACTTGACAGCAATGGGTGGTGGTAGGAGTAGTATTAGTAATTGTATATGATATGAAATGGAGTAATTCATTTGCAAAAGTCAGGAGTTAATTTGAGAATGGAAAATGGCCGTGCAATATGACCATACCTATTGCAAAGACAGGAGCTCTGGTAGCATAGTGCCTAAGGCACTTGACTGCTAACCAGAAGGCTGGCAGTTCAAACCCACCAGCCCCTCCTCGGAAGGAAGATGAGGCAATCTACTTTCTTAGTGATAACTGCCTCAGAAACCCAAGGAGGGGTCACTATGAGTTGGGTCCGACTCGATGGCACATAACAACAACAACATTGCAGTGACAGCCACCAGGCTGGTGAGTTCTGAGTATTTACAGCTGACCAGTATGTATCTCCTACTCTCTTTTACACTGTTTCCAGACACCCTTGCATTTAGCAGTGATCACCAAGCAAGAAGATGTGGTGGAGGACTTACTAAGGGCCAGGGCTGACCTGAGTCTTCTGGACCGCTTTGGTAACTCTGTTTTACACCTTGCTGCCAAAGAAGGACATGATAAAATCCTCAGTATCTTACTCAAGCACAAAAAGGCAGCACTACTTATCAACCACCCCAATGGGGAAGGTAAGAGACAATCAGATGTTGTGGTTTAACTCTCTCTACCAGTTTTCTAAATAACTGCCAGGTATTTGATAAAGGCATGCTATTTGATTTGCACCCCAGAGTGCTTTCCTTAGTCACCTGGAGTTCATCATCTCTCATGGATATTTCTGTGCTTGTCATAGCTAATTCCTTCAAAGATGATTTGGAATAGTTTTGTCAGTAGAAGGAAAAGACAAAGGCAAGCTGGGTGGTGGAAATACAGATTAATTTTTTCCCCTTTTCTATGCTCTCTGTAATCATTGGATATTTGGACATGAACATAAAGAAAAAGAATAGATGTTATTTTAAAAATAATGTTTATAAACCTTTGCAATAACAAAAGGAAGGGAAGGAAGGAGAGAGGGAGGGAAGAAGGAAGGAAGAGAGGGAGGAAGGCAGGAAGGGACAGACCTGAGCATATGCTGGTCTGTAAGTGTATGAAGCACAGTTTATTCAGAGAATGTTTATTTGCTTTCATTATCTCTTGAGGACATAATGGGAGACTGTGGGATTCAATTTAAATGCAGCACAATGAACTTACAGTGCCTGTAAAGAACATCTTGAGTAGAGACTCTTTCAGCACTAGAAGTGGAATAAACCATTTCCATCAGCTTCAGGGAGGGCCTTCTTGTGAGCAACCTTCCTACCCCCATAGCTGCCTCTCTGCTTGCCCCATAGGTCTGAATCCCATTCACTTAGCCATGATGAGCAACAGCATGCCATGTCTGCGGCTGCTGGTGGCCGCCGGCGCAGACGTAGACGCTCAAGAGCAGAAGTCTGGGCGCACAGCACTGCACTTGGCTGTGGAGCATGACAACATCTCCTTGGCTGGCTGCCTGCTCCTAGAGGTGAAGGACACTTACTCATCTTTGCATTAAATTCCCAAGGAGGATTTCATAAAATGGGTAGTGCAGTTAATGCTTGGCTGCTCCAGAAAGATTGGCCTTTCAGGTTCACCCAGAGGTGCCTCAGGAAATGTCTGGCAGTCTGCTTCCAAAAACTCAGCCATTGAAAACTCTATGGAGCATAGTTCTACTCTGACACACATGGGGTCTCCAGGTGTTAGAGTTGCTCAACCTGAACTGGCTTGCTTTCAAAGAATGAGGTCATTAACTTTTCTCCCTACACTCAGTTCCTTTTATTTAAAGTCTCTGCAAAGCTTAAGAGTAGCAGCTTCAGGGATTTCCCCCAAGCATGTCTCACTGGGAATTTCTTCAATCACAGAGCCAGCCCAAAAGAGAAACTGGATTGGTAAGATGACCCAAGGGGCCATGCAGACAGAGAGAGGTAGGGACAAAAGAGGAACAACAGCAACAACAAAACCTTCACTAACCCTTTTCTGTGTGGGCTGGATTTTAGGGTGATGCTCATGTGGATAGTACCACTTTTGATGGAACGACACCCTTGCACATAGCGGCCGGGAGAGGATCCACAAGGTTGGCAGCACTTCTCAAAGCAGCAGGTAAGGCAACCTGGCAGTCTTTGATGGAAAATGTCACCAGCAATACAAACCCCACCTAATGCAACAAGTAGAACAGCAGTGTCACCTTCTTTAAGCCACAGACCTGCTGCTGAAAGGCATGGGTAAATAATATGGTAAATCATATTTAAACTGCCATAAAGCCACTGTTTAGACTAGTAATCCTGGGCTTCATTGTGATACTCATTTTCATATTTACTCTCTAATTCATCTGTTTGTTTTGGGTTTTGGTTGTGTAGCTTGAATCAGTGACAGGGGCTCTTAAAACGGAATTTAATAGAGGGAATTCTGGGTAGTTCCAGTCTCATATCAAGTCAGAAGTCCCCAGAAGAAAAAGTTTATTGATAATAGGAAATAATTTAAAGACCTTCTTTTACAAGAAAAGAAGCTACGGTGGCATAGTGGTTAAAGCATTTGGCTACTAATCAGAAGGTCAGCACCCCAGATGCTCCATAGGAAAGCAATGAGGCAGTCTGCTTCTGTAAAGATTTACACCTTTAGAAACCCTATGGGGCAGTTCTACTCTGTCCTACAGGGTCACTCTAAGTTGGAATCAACTTGATGGCAATGAGTTTGGGTTTTTCTTTTTACAAGTTGAAATAATAGGAAAAATCAGATTTGCTGTGTACTGAGTTCTCCTATGTTCAAGGCACTAGAATAAAAATTGCTAGTTCTTATTGACCTTAAGGAGCTCTGGTGGCACGATAGTTAAGGCATTTGGCTGCTAACCAAAAGGTCAGAGGTTCAGCACCAGCTGTTCTGCAGGAGAAAGATAAGGCAGTCTGCTTCTGTGAAGCTTACACCCTTGGAAATGCTATGGAGCAGTTAGTTCTACTCTGTCTAGTAGGGTCACTAGGGGTCAGAATTGACTTAGTGGCAGTGGGTTTGGTTTATTTTTTTATTTTATTTTTATTTTATTTTTACTGACCCTAGCCCTAGGCTGCTAACAGAAAGGTCAGCAGTTTGAACTCACCAGCCTCTTAGTGAGGGAAAGATGCAGTCTGCCTGCATAAAGATTATGGCCTTAGAAACCATATGGGTCAATTCTCCTCTGTCCTATAGAGTGGCTATGAGTTGGAAGCAACGAGATGGCAATGAGTTGATTTTTTTTTTTCTTTTTCCTTAGTTTTTTAATGTGGTTTTTTGGGGGATTGACCTTTCTATGAACAAGGCACTGTGCTAGGCATTTTATATGCACTGTCTCATGTAATTTTCTCAATAAACCTTGGAGAAAAATATCATTATTATTGTTCCCATTTGATATCAAAGGAAACAGACTAGAGAGACTGGGGCCCAGTCCCAGAGTCCAAGTTAGTGGTAGAGTTGTGATCAGACCCAGCCATCTGAACTTCAAAACTATTTTTTCGTTACTGTGTTTGTCTCCTCTGTTATGATCACCAATTTGCAGATGTTATTCCACTAAATCTTCATTAAAACCTTGAGAAGTATATAAAAATATTATACTGCTCATCCTTGACTCTCCAATGCATTGCATATTTAGAACAACCAAAAACATGTTTAGTGATAATATCTCAAGCCTGCCTGACGTGTTTGATTTGTTTTAGAGGATTTTTTAAATGTTTTAGAAGATAAGTGCTTCATAAATTCAAGAAAACAAAGCAGTGTGAAATATCTTAAAAAAATCAGCCCAGTAACGTTCAGCCATAAGGAGAAATGAAGCCGTGAAGCATGCTGTAACATGAATGAACCTTGAAAACATTATGCTGAGCGAAATAAGTTGATCACAAAAAGACAAATATTGTATCATCTCACTCATATGAAATAACAATAGGCAAATGTATAGAGACCAAAGTTTATTTGTAGTTACCAGGGCAGGGTAAAGGGAAAATCATTGTTTAGGAAGCAGTGTATTTGTGTTTATGGTGATGGGAAATTTGGCAATGATTATGGGTTATGGTTGCACAACATGATTAGTGTAATTGGTATCACTACATTGTATACCTGAAAAATGTTGAATTTGCAAATGTTGTGGTATATATATTTTTACAACAATTAAAAAAAAAAAATCAGTCCAGGAAGATGTAGGAACTTTTTCTTTAGGGCCATCACATTTTTCTGACAAGTAAAATCATATCCCAAATAAACAACATCCTTATCTTTTCTCCTTTGTCCTTTTCTTGAACAAGAGACTCTGATTGCAGTATGTATGAATAAGTGTGTATGAATAGTTTTAGAAGTTATTTGTTAAAATTAAGAAATGCCTTCAGACAACAAGCCATCACCCTTTCAAAAAAATGCCTTCTCTTGAATTCTCAGAATCCCATGAAAGGACTAGCAAGGAGCAATTTCTCCAATATATACATGAAGAAATTCAGATGAAAAACCTCATCCTGTGCTCAGAATCATGAAGATGAGTCCTCAGGAACAGATGTAGTTTGATTCCTCTGGTCTTCTGTCCTATAAATCATTTAAGTTGGTCACTCCATTGTTTTCATGGTTAGGTTACATTTACTGCTTCATAGATCAGGCCAGGACTGAGAGAGTGAAATAAGGATATAGCACCAATATCCTTCTTTGACACTCATTAGACACTCCCATTCCTGAAGTTGACACAAACCAAATTTTCTCCCAGCAATATAAAAACAAGTTCCTCTTACCAAAAGGGTGTGCTGAACTTACAACTGTTCATTAGGTATCAAGCTAAACACTCTCTCATTAACATTGTCTCTTACCCTTTCAGAAGTAACTCGAGCTCTAATCTTTGAGGGGCTTTAGATGTTTTCTTGCTGGGAACAAAAGAACAGATTAGATTTCCTAAGAGCCAGCAGCCAGTTTCAAAAACTATACAGACTAACAAAAATTTCTTATGTTTAGCTATTTTTGGTGTTTTTTTGTTGTTGCTGTTTGTTTAAGGATCAATACTGTACCCAGGTATAAAACTGAATATGTTGTTTCCAGACATCAGGCATCTTTGCTCTTTTGAGTGATTGAAAAGAGGCTGAGAAAATGTGCACTTGCATGCATAAATTTGAATATTTAGGTCCTCAATCCAGAGAGTGTGTCTAGTCTCTCTAAACTCCTGTCCATTAACCCCCAGATTAAAGGTACATCATTCAGCTGGAAAAATCCTAGAAAGCTATATGTGAAATTAAAATTACTCAGTTTTTTGTTTTAAATAGTGTCCTTTGATTATCTCTCACTGCCATAGAGTTGGATCTGACTCAAAGCAACCCCTCCTTGGGTTTCCGAGGCAGTATCACTCTCTGGTGGCATAGTGCCTAAGACATTTGACAGCTAACCAGAAGGCTGGCAGTTCCGACTCACCAGCCACTCCTCAGAAGGAAGATTAGGCAATCTGTTTCCATAGAGATACTGCCTCGGAAACCCAAGGAGGGGTCACTATGAGTCAGATCCGATGAAACCCAAGGAGGGGTCGCTATAAGTCAGATCCGACTTAATGGCAGTGAGTTTGGTTATTTTGGTTTTTGATTATCTCGGGTATCATAAAATATCTTTATAGTCCAAATAAATTAGAAATTAAAAGAATCTTTCTGCATATTTCGGTAAGAATAAGTTTTATAAATTAAAAATTATCCAAGTAATTGTATCTCACTGCTCTTGTGCTTTGCCTTTGGAATTCTGACCCCTGGAAGTGGTTAGTGGGAGCTCTGGTGGTATAGTGCCTAAGGCATTTGACTGCTAACCAGAAGGCTGGTGGTTCAAACCCACCAGCCACTCCTTGGAAGGAAGATCAGGCAATCTACTTCCATAGTTAGCCTTGGAAACCAAAGGAGGGGTCACTATGATTGGGGCCTACTCAATGGCTCAATGGTAGTGAGTTGGGTTTTTTTGGTGCAAATGGTTAGAAGTTGACAAGATCTGAGTTTACCTAATGCCGTGTATCTTAACTTCTCAGGAGCAGATCCTCTGGTGGAGAACTTTGAGCCTCTCTATGACCTGGATGACTCTTGGGAAAAGGATGGAGAGGATGAAGGAGTTGTGCCTGGAACCACACCTTTAGATATGGCTGCCAACTGGCAGGTGAGTGGTGCTGCAATCTGTGTGCTGGCTGCTCCTGAGTTAGCTAAAGGTTCAAGAAAGTAAGGATAGATGGTCTTTCTGGTTCTTAATTCCCCAAAGAACATGACTTTTATTTTTAAGAAAGTCTAATTGTCAACAGCCATATTTATCTTGGAACCTATCCTTGAAAGATCTAGGTCAGCTGAGTTCTGGGTGTTAAAGGGATGCCTAATCAGATCAGAGTTAAGATTTGACAGACAGTTAGAAAAGAAAAAACACAAAATTCACAGAAGACCTTTCCATCCTCAACTCACACCAGCGTTGTTACCACCTAAATTTCTGAAGCGAGGGGAAGGAAATATGATGGTTTGCTGAGAATTTAACTAGCTTATTTCTGAAAGTAAAAAGAAGCTGGAAATTCCTCTGAGCATGCCAATAATTATAAACAGAATAATCAGATTTAAAACCTTTCTCAAAACTCCACTGACTGAGATCTGAGGGTGAAAACAGTTACTAGGTCTTCCTGGCCCAGGGAGAAGAGCCACAGGAAGGAGGTGGGCAGCATACAGATGTCCAGCAAAAAAATTCAGTTTCTCAGGGGCAAGTGCTACTCTGCATCCAATACCAGCTCTGTGTAGCCCTTTGCTGTTGAGCCAGATGACCCTGAGAGACCACATAGTTCTCCCTTTTTAGCACCTCATTTCCCCAGGCCTCACCACAGAACATAAAACAATAACCACTTCAGTGACCCAGTATTGTCCTTACCCAGGTTAGCCAACAACAAAGGGACTACAAAAAATACTTCCACAGGTCTATCTAAAATTCCTCACTTACAGTTTTGGTGAGTTTTTTTTGTTGTTGTTTTTTTTAAGGTTACACTGGCCCCTCAGTTGAAATGTAAATTATGCTAGAAGGCTAACACCAAATCTTCAAAGCATTATATACCTTAATGTGAGCACATTTATGACATTCAGTCTCATAAACCTCTTACTAGGGAAGAGGGGCCAACAAGGGAACACAGTGTCACAGTTTTGAGTAAATTCATCCCTGGCCTTCACTCTCAAGGAGATATCACTGACCCAGGACTCTCTGACCAAGATATGGCTGACTTAGTGGCCTGAGCTGCCATTGTCCCTCAGAAAAGGCTTGGCTCTGACTCTCCATGAGGTTGGCAAGCCCTCTCCATGAGGTTAGGTTTGATACCCCCACCTCAGGCAGTTCCTATAGAGCATAGCCTCCCTACTCCAGAACTCCCAAAGTTATGAAGAAAGGACATGTATGCCCAGTGATGGCACCGACTCCTCTTTTCCATTCCTCCGTCTTTGGAATACTAAAACTTCTAAGAAGGACGTGCTGAGTAATTTATCACAAAGAATCAGAGTACCCTAGTGGTTCAGTTAATATGTTAATATTTTCCCATGTTTTTCTTTCCAACAGGTTTTTGACATATTAAATGGGAAACCATATGAGTCAGAGTTTACGTCAGATGATTTATTGGCACAAGGTGGGTTGTGATAGAACCACAGTTCTCTTAAGTCATACTGTATACACATTGCTATTTAAGGAGGGGGCATGGAATTGGCAAGGAGCCTTGGTGGTGCAATGGTTAAGTGCTTAACTGCTAACTAAAAGGTTGGTGGTTCAAACTCACCCAGCAGCTCCATGAGAGAAAAGACCTAGCAATCTAGTCCCATATATTTTACAACCTAGGAAACCCTAGGAGGAGATCATGCTTGGTAAAGTGGAGGATCAGTGAAAAAGGGGAAGACTCCCAGTGAGATAGATTGACACAGTGGCTGCAGCGATGGGCTTAAGCATAGCAAGGATTATGAAGATGGTGCAGGACCAGGCAGGGTTTCTTTCTGTTGCACATAGTGTCGCTATGAGATGGAGCCGACTCACAGTACCTAACAACAACAGAAAACTCTATGAGACGGTTCTGTTATTTAGAGTTGGTACAGGTTGGAATTGACTTGATGAGACACAACAACCTGGAACTGACATTCTCCAGTGTTTACTCTGACAGGCACAGATGCTTATTTCAGACCCAGAAGACCCTGGAAGTATACTAAGGGGGATATCCAGTTTTAATGTTGTTGTTGTTGTTGTTATGTGCCATCGAGTCGGACTCAACTCATAGTGATCCCTCCTTGAGTTTCCAAGGCAGTATCACTACGGAAGTAGATTGCCCCATCTTCCTTCCGAGGAGTAGCTGGTGGGTTTGAACCGCCAGCCTTCTGGTTAGCAGTCAAGTGCTTTTAGCCACTATGCTACCAGAGCTCCCAGTATTAATCTAGTAAAATTATATACTGATATTACTTAGCTGGGCTGTGCTGACATTCAAGTAAAGTAGCTTGATTGCTTCCATTGGGAGAAGGAGAGACAACAGGGTAGCAATGATCCATCCAGTCAGAGTGTCTCTGGTAAGTTACAGCAGATGTGTTTCTTCTTCATTTTCTTCAGGAGACATGAAACAGCTGACTGAAGATGTAAAGTTGCAGCTTTACAAGTTGCTAGAAATTCCTGATCCAGACAAAAACTGGGCCACCCTGGCCCAGAAATTAGGACTGGGGATACTTAACAATGCCTTCCGGCTGAGCCCTGCTCCTTCTAAAACTCTTATGGACAACTATGAGGTAACATATTACCTTGCATATTTCACTGTTTTTATTTGACATTACTCTGTTAGGATCACTGGCCAGGTCATAACCCCTTCCCTCTCGATTAACTCTGAGGAAGAAAAACAGTCCTTGCCTATGGCAAGGGGAGGACAACCTAGCCAGAATGGAAGCCCACCTGTCTAAAAAGTCTATTTTTGTGTACTTTTGAGATTTTCCTAGAGTCCCTGAGAAAATACTACTTAGAGGGTCAGGATTGTCATAGAACTTTGATCCCCCCTGAACAAACAGGATAGACTACAATCAACATACTTACCTTCTTGCCCGCAAAACGATGTCTTGACCATGTGTCAGGATATGCAGTCATCTTTCTGTGAAGTGGCTCCTAGCAGAGCCATGCTTTCATTTCTAAAAATATAAGGTAGAAAAACATGGGGTGAAATTATTTTCTATTGAAAATGTCATTGTTAGCTATCGTTTCTCAGTGGTTCTTAGAGTTTCAGTTTACACAGGGATACTGCTTAAATTTGACTCTAGGTAGGGTTTCAACATCTCAGCAATTTTCTCTCTCTGTGTGCTTACTTCAAACTACTTCTCTGTGATTTCCTAAGTGGTCTTTGAGCTGAAACAGGAAACTAGATTCAAAGATTATATTTTCTTTGCCACTCTTCTCTGACCTTTGCAATAGCACCTGGCTCTCTGAGTAGAGGAGACAGTGTGAAGGAGGGGAAGGGGTGTGGTGCGGGTGTTCACAGCCTGTCCCTGAGTTGTTCTAAGCACAGAGGTTTGAGCACAGAGTAGGTTCGTTCTTCATTTGTTTCTCACAGGTCTCTGGAGGGACAATAAAGGAGCTAGTGGAGGCCCTGAGACAAATGGGCTACACAGAAGCAATTGAAGTCATTCAGACAGCCTTCAGCAGCTTGGGAACAGCAGCCACCAGCTCAGCGAAGACAGTCTCTCATGCCCACTCAATGCCTCTCTCTCCTTCCTCAATAAGGCAGAAAATAGGTAAGTAAAAGTGACAGGAAAAGCAGTTGAGATATTCCCTGCTACCCTAGGCCAGTGTCTCCACTTCTGGGATATGGCATCGCAGTTTCCCCCTTGTCATCCCCTGAATATACTTTCCTACGCATCTGTCTGCCAGACGGCTGGCGGTTCAAACCCACCAGCCACTCCTCGGAAGGAAGGTTGGGCATTCCTACTTCCATAGTGATACTGCCTCGGAAACCCAAGGAGGGGTCGCTATGAGTCGGGGCCGACTTGATGGCAAATAACAACAACAACATGCATCTGTCTACCCGTAGAGCTCAGGAGCTCCACCTTCTGCCCCTCTTGACACTGCAGTTCAGGTGAACAATGACACAATCACAGGATTTCCTTAAAATCACAATATATAATAAAAACTAAATAATGAGGTGGTTAAGGTAAATATTATTTCTCTAATTTCTTAAATTAAAAAAAAAAGAGAGAGAGCCCAAGGACTAGCACGCAGGACTTCAGACTGATCCTGTAATTTTTCCCACTGTACTCCCCCTCAGTTCCTCAGGCTCCTCACCACCAGTAAGCTCCTTCTCACTTCAGCTCCTCTTACTTTGCTTCTAACATGGGCCTTATCTTCTGCCATTAACTGTGTCATCTTTCATCACACCTAAAAAACACATATCCATATGGAATGGACTCTTAACACAACCCATATGTTAATAATCCTATGTGTTCCTATAATTTTTGTCTTTCACTCTCTAAACAACCATGTCTTAGATATCTAGTGCTGCTATAATAGAGATACCACAGCTGGGTGGCTTTACTGAATAGAAGTGTATTATCCCACAGTTTAGGAAGCTAGAAGTTTGAATTCAAAGTTCTGGCTCTCAGGAAAGGCTTTGTTTCTCTCTTTGTCAGCTCGGGAGGAAGATCCTTGTCTCTTCAGTGTCTGCTTCCTGGGCTTACGTGCTCTGTTACTTGGCATCTGTCTTACCCCATCTCTGCTCTGCTCACTTGTTTAATCTCTTTTATATTTCAAAAGAGATTAATTTAGGTATACCCTATATTAATCCTGCCTCATTCACATAACAAAGACAGCCCATTCCCAAATGGGATTATAATCACAGGCATAAAGGCTAGGATTTACAACACATATTTTAGGGGGACATAATTTGATCCATAAGGAACCATTTCATGCTTTCTCTTTCTAAACCCCTGAAATCTCTTCCCTCTCCTCACTCACCCTTGCCTTCACTCCACTAAAACATAGAAACAATTCACACTTCCTTATCTTTGAACTTGTCAAATCAACCAACCTACTTGTGCCTGTGGCTACGTTGTCTGCCCCACATCAGGTTTCAGTGGGTTAAATGGGTGCCTGTTGAAGAGCACCCTGCCCCCTGGCGTACCTTCTCTGTCTTCCCAGGTCCTTACTTCTAGAATTCTTCTCTCTCTTTTGTGTTAGTAGTTTCTCACTCCCAACAGGATCACCTAGCCAAGAATGCAATAATTTCCCTTGTCTTTAGAAACAAAACAAGGCACACAGAAAAAGCACTCCCTTCATCCCACATCTACAGCCCAATTTCTGTTTCAGCAGAACTTCTCGTAAGTTTTAGAGTTGTTCTTTCTAACGCTTCACTTCTTTTCTCTATGTGACCCCTGTATTGAGGATTCCATCCTTCCTACTCTACCTATGAAGACTGATAGCCACCACATTGCCACATACAGTCATCCCTTCTCATTTTCTTGACCATTCATAGTGGGAGACACAGCCAGCAACCATTCCTCCTACTTAAACCATCCCCACTCTTGGCCTTTCCACAGTACATTCACTTGTGTGTCCTCCAACTTTGCAGTTCCTACTGTGTGGTGCTCTTTGCAGCCTCCTCCACATTCACGTTTAAAATCATAGAGCCTAAGCTCAGTCCTTGGCCCACCATACTTCTCTAAGTGGAACTCTTGAAACACCCACCTAAACTCAGTATTGGCCCTGATGGTCCAGCACTGCCCCTTTCTAAAAGGCTAAGACAAAAGTCTAAGAATTCTTCATGAATACTTACTTGCTCTCACCCCCTCACATCCAATCCATCAAGGACTTCTCCCATCTACAGCCATCACTCTGATCTTCTACCTTGATTCTTGGAGCTCCTAACTGACCTCCCAGTGTTCATTCTGTCCACCTCTCTTTAGGCCGTTCTCTGTATAACAATGAATGTGAGTTTTTTAAAAATTGATGAGATCATCCTCTAGTTTATTCCTTCATTCGGCAAAACTTTACTGAGCGCCTACTTTGTGTCTGGCACTGTTTAAGGCTTTAAAGATAAAGCTGTTAAAGTAAAGACATTGTTCCTGCCTTACCCCATTCTCTTATCTTAAATGTTACTTTAATGCACTCTTCTTCCCACTCCACTACCCTGTAAGCTCCCAAGATGTTTCTTTTGTTCTCCAAGCTCTCAAGACTGACTGAGCCTTATGGCCTTTGAACTGTCTCTTCTTGTTCCCTGAAAAGCTCCTTACCTGGCTGCTTCTTTCTTGCCATTTTATTTTGCTGCCAATTTCACCTCTTTGGAGGGACCTTCTTAGGGGGAAATAAGTGTTCACTATAGAAAGTAATAATTTATCCACCAGGAAAATATCTCAATCTCTTGTTTATCATGGCCTGGTACTCCTTCCACACAAATACCCAAGGAATAAGTAAATATTTATATCTCAAAAAGAACCAAGTCCTTAATTTGTAGTTATTTTCAAAATAACTTCACAGTTACTAGCACATAATAGATACTCAATAAAGATTGGTGGATTGCATAAATTGATGAATAATGAAATAGTGGTTGTGCCATTGCCATTGAAGCTTTAATATTCTCATATTAGAATTCCATATATAAGAAAATAGCATTCTTATTTGTGTATATTAAATTTCTGTTTCGTTGGCTACTCTCAAAACATAGGAAATCATTCCCATTGTTCAGAACCCTAACGATACTTCTCTTAACAAGAGGAGTTTGACCTGATTTTCCTGTATAAATTCAGCTTCATCAAAATCACCAGGATTTTTAGAAGTGGTGTATAGGGTTTAATAAGGAGCTCGGGTGACACAGTGCCTAAGGCACTTGACTGCTAACCAGAAGATTGGCGGTTCAAACCTACTAGTGGCTCTGTGGAAGAAAGATGAGGCAGTCTACTTCTGCAAAGATTTACTGCCTTAGAAACCCTGTGGGGGTCACTATGAGTCAGAATGGACATGATGGCAGTGCATTTGGTTTTTTGTTTTTGTTCATATAGGGTTTAATAGCATATGAGGCCCAGAGAGGTACCTCGTTTTTGTTCCTTCTTCTGTTGCTGATTTATTTTGCCTAGGCTCAGCAATTTCCCTAGCTATGAAGAGAATAATACAGTTGTCAGAAAAACACCTAATTTCTAAGGAAAAAAAATGTGCACTATGAGTCAAGAGAACTCAAGAAGGATTCTGATAAACATAAGGCTAAATCAGCATTAGTTTCCCAGGGCTGGCATAACAAAGTACCACAGACTGGGTGGCTTAAAACAGTAGACATTTTTTCTCTCACTGAGTTCTCTCTTCTAAGTTCTGGAGGTCAGAAGTCCAAGATCAAGGTGTCAGCAGCACCATGCTGCCTCGAAGGCACTAGCAGAAGCATCCTTCCTTGCCTTTTTGATTGCCAGCAATTCTTGGTGTTCCTTGGCATATAACTACATCCCTCTAATGTCTGTCTTCACATGGACTTTTTCCCTCTGTCTGTGTCTGTGTATCTATGTCCAAATCTCCTCCTCTTATAAGAACTCAGTCTTACTGGATTTAGGGCCTACTCTAATTCAGTATGTCCTCATCTTGAATAATTACATCCCAAAGACTCTATTTCCCAATTCTGAGATTCTAAGTGGACATGGATTTTAGGAACACTGTTCAACCCACTATAGCTAGATTGAGAGTTCTGGTAGTGTAGTGCCTAAGGCACTTGACTGCTAACCAGAAGGCTGGTAGTTCAAACCCACCAGCCACTCCTTGGAAGGAAGGTTGGGCAATCTACTTCCATAGTGATACCGCCTCGGAAACCCAAGGAGGGGTCGCTATGAGTCGGGTCCGACCCAACGGCACATAACAACAACATAGCTAGATTATAAGAGAAAGATATGAAAGTGTGACTAATTCAGATGTCACCACAGTTTTTATGTTAACAGTGTAATTTCATATTAATAATTATTATTAATAGAATATTTCTTTTACTGCTTCTCCCACCATGTGAACAGTAGTCTGGAGCAGGGGACTGAGTAGGTGGGATATAGTGATTATTGAAGGTAAGGGGCATGTGTGATCCACATACGCCATTTAGATTTAAATTTGAGCCCTGCTGGAGTGTAAGGCATGTCAGAGCAGCGCTTTTGCCATGCTCCCAGCTGTGCCCTAGTAAATTCACATTTTCTCCCCTCAGATGAGCTCCGAGACAACGAAAGCATCTGTGACAGTGGCGTGGAGACCTCCTTCCGCAAACTCAGCTTCACAGAGTCTCTGACCAGCAGCAGCTCATTGCTAACTCTGAACAAAATGCCCCACGATTATGGGCAGCAGGGATCTATAGAAGGCAACGTTTAACCTGCTGACAATTTTCAACACTGTGCAAACCAAAGCCCTAAAATTCCACTGCAGTTGTCCAAAAGAAGAAATATAAAGTGCATCCAAAGGTGCTCAGAGGAAAACCAGCCTGCTTGAATCACTCCGGATTTAATTCAAAGCCTTTTAAACTGGCTTCCTTTCTTGGTTCCTACATGATTTTTAATTCAGTTCACTTACAGGTAGTCTCTAGCAATCACATCACTCAGCTGGGCTGAAGCATCGTTGGGGGTGAGGTAGCTTATTGAGCTTTACCAGCTGCTAATGGATTACAGTTGCTTTCTGTCACTGTTGCTGCTGTCCCTCTGCTGCATCCCCATGTCATGAGAAGGTGTCAGAGTCCCCATCTGATAGCCCTTCCAGCCGTCCACAGCACAGTCGTGCATTCAGATTAAGGGTTAAAAAAAGGGATGTTTTAAAATGAAAGTCATTCAGTGTACAATTTTAAAAAAGGCTTATTGCTTTTTCAAATGTGGTTATCTCTGTGATTTGGAAAAAAAAAAATGTACATTCAATATTTAAACATGGTTACAATCAGTGCTGAAAATGGTATTTTCCCCTTTTTCTGCATTTTGCTATTGTAAATATGTTTTTTAGATCAAATACTTTAAGGAAATATGTTGGATTTATAAATGCTATTTTTTATTTTACTTTTATAATAAAAGGAAAAGCAAACTGATGACTTTACCTTGTTTGATCTCTGCCAATACTTTTCTAAGATGATTAATTATAGTCATGGGGATCACATTCTCCTTTATATAATATATATAATTTATATAATTATAGCCATGGGGATCAAGTTCTTGATCCAGAAATGAAAAAAGCAAAGGTGTTTTCGCTTCAGATGAAAGCTTTCAGTTTATCAAATCCTTGTCTGGCTCATCTTATTTAGGCTGTCTAGCCTCACCTTCCTCCATCTTTCATAAAACTGCACCTCCTCACCATGTTCTCGATGCCACCATGATACATAAAGTATTGAAAACTTCAACATCCAGGAGGGTCTTGGTCAAGGAGACTTCCACCATGAAGCCTTGCTGAACTGCCCTTCACTCAGAGTTAGAAACAAAGTTGAGGAAAAACTCATACGTGTTTGAATGAGGTGTGGACATGTGATGCACAACCAAGATGGCTCTGTAACAGAGGACTTGTTGGCCCAGTCCCTAGAAGTTCACCCTGCAAACAGCCTTCTGGCTGTCCACTCCTTCAGAGATTGCCTCAGCTGCAGAGAACCTCCTGGCTCCAGGTCACATCCATTTCCATGGTGGTCCACTTGTAGGAACTGATGCCTGTTGGTGTATAAAGTTGTCCAATGCAGGACAACTCTGAAAGGCTGTTGGAACTCCAGAACCCTCCATGAGGTTGGCTGTGGTTGCTGTTTGGGTCTACAATGCAGCGTCTCCCTTTGCCCAGCCCAGCTGCCTGCTCTTCCCTTCCGCAGGTGTCAATCCTGAGGGCACACCCATGTAAACATCCTGCACACTAATTTCCATCTCTGAGTCTGCTTCCCAGGAAACCCAACCTATACAGGTATTGCCAACTATGCTGAGAAATGTTGTGCAACGTATCAAGTCAGTTTATGTTGAAAATAACCCAAGAATGTATATAGAATTACTGTCCCCAATTGATAGCAAAACTAAGAGAGTTCAAGTAGGCTAAGGTTAAAGCAGTTTCTGAGTTGATCTATCTGAATCCAAAGTTGGGATATTATCATAGTAAGTTAAGAAGAATATGAAAATAACTGAGGCTAGAACTAGTCTCCAGGATATGTAGGTATTTAGTATTTGATGAACTGGAATTTCAAATCACTGAGGAAAAGATGACTATTAGAAAACTAGATGTTCCATCTAGTTATCACTTGGGGAGAAAAAAAAATCAGAACCCCCACCTCCCTCCTTTAATCAAAATAATGTCTAGATATATACAAAATTAGACTATAAAAATACTAGAAATGCCAGAAAGCATGAATGAATAACTGTGAAGTAGGGAAAGCCTTTCTAAGCAAGACTTTATTCTCTGGTGTGAAATTATTTGGGTTCTTCATTTTATAGTGTCTTAAACAGATATTTTATAAAGACAATTCTGTTATTTGTTTTCTATTACACTGCTATTTCTTCACTTTCCCACCCCCATTATTTCAGGTTTTGAAAGTTGTATCTATAAAGTAAACAAATACAGCTCTTTCTTCTTTCTTAATTCTCAAACAGCAAATGCATCCATCCATTCCTCTGCCATTTCCTGTCTATGGAAAATAGATATTTTCAAGCTGATGAGATAGCAAGATCTCTCATACCAAATATTTTCTTAGAATATGATGTTGACCCTGCTCTCACCAAGAAGAGGGGACTATGTTCCTTCACTGTGAATCCAGGTGGTCTTGGGACAAGTGTTTTCTAAGTGACTTCTAAGTTAAGGTCATAAAATGTGATCCAATGTCTGGTTCTCCTGGAACCCAGTTACCATGCTCTTAGGAAGTTAAACAGCCACATGGAGAAGCTACATATACATGTTAAGCCAACAGCCTTAACTGAAGACCTGGCCATTGCCAGCACCACCATATGTGTGAGTGAGCAAGGCTTAAGATGATTTCAGCCCTGGCCACTCACATGCCTCAGCTGATGCTGTGTGGAGCAGAGACAAGCTGCCCTGCTCGGCCCCACGCAAATTGCTGATTCCTAAGCAAATTAAATAATGATGGATGTTTTAAGCCCCAGGTGTGGGATGAATTGCTACCATCCTCTGTGTCTCTAAACAGACCATTCCCATACCAGAAGTTCACCTTAAAGAGAAGCTGACTTGGAGAGGTATAACCAAACAACTCATGCTGAGACAAAAATAACATTCCCTTTATTAATCAGAAGCCCCATTTCTTTTCTGTTCCAGAAACTGCCTCTTCCTCCTCCCAGATCTCAGTTCTGTCTGAACCTCTGTATGGTGCTTGAACACAAAGGTTAAGAATGCTGTGCATCTGCGCAGAAGGAGTCTCTTTCAAAATTGTACCAGCAGATGGGGATACATACCAAAATGAATGCAGGAGGGCAGGTGGAAAGCTACAATGGTCCTGAAATAAACCTTCCCATAAAGCTTGTGTCACAGCAGGAAGCCATTTAAAAATAGCTTCCTCAGAACTTTAGTCATCTTTTGAGGTTTTTATACTCTGCAGGCATAGCCCAGGCTTTTTCAGGATCAACAGTCTTTCCTTTTTCAGCTGAGGGAAGCCCTGCTGCTGCTGTACCCACCTGAGCCCCCTGTCGTAGTTATTTGTGGCACAGACATTCCTGGTTACCACCATGGAGTGCAGCCTCACAAACCTGGCCTGCATTTTAGCAAGAGCAAAGCAGAGAAGATGGAACCAACTGGATTTGAGCATTCATTATATGCCTGCCCATTTGGATTAATGATTTCTAACACGATTCTCAAGACATCACTATGGCGTATATATTGAGCCCCAACTTACAGTAAGGAAACAGAAAATCTGAAGATAAAGTAACTTGACCAGGATTCAAGCCCAGGTCTGATTCCAAAGCCAATTCTTTAATGATGTCTGGTAGCATAGTGCCTAAGGCACTTGACTGCTAACCAGGAGACTGGCGGTTCATACCCACCAGCCACTCCTCGGAAGGAAGGTTGGGCAATCTACTTCCATAGTGATACTACCTCGGAAACCGAAGGAGGGGTCGCTATGAGTTGGTTGCGACTCAACGGCACATAACAGCAGCAACAACATAGTCCTTTAATACAAAGATGCTGTATTTGAAAGAGGGGAAAAAGCCATACCATTTTCTACAAAAGTGGAGTCATGTCCTACCAAAATGCAAAATATCCCAGCAAAGCACTAAAAGGACATGTTTCGTGTTTAAAATGACTTTATTTCTCCTGAGAGACTAAAACATTTAAATATTATTCATGGGCTGGCAGTCACTTGTTGCATATCCTTCTCCTTATTTTGTGTATTTTTGGGGGAATTTTCATTCTAGTTTGTACTTTTGCAGGTAATGGGCTTCAGGAGGCAAGAGAGAGTGAAACTAAAATTCTGTTTATATCTCTATGATCAGAACTTAGGGGTGGATAAGATCTTAAAGATCACTTAGGCAAATCATCCAAGTTTCTGTCTTTAAACACCTCCAATGTGAGAGCATCTTCTCCCTGTAGTCCTTGCTATGACTGACGGCTTCATTTAAGACATACTAACACCAATCCTAGAAACTATAATTTCTCGTCTATTGGTTTTCTGTCCATAGTTTGGTTTTGGGACACACTGGTTTGGGGCACATTGCGGAGGGGCTTGAAATGTAATAGACTCATTCCATTATTATGGATTCCATTATGAATGTGACACCTTCTCCCACTAGTCTGTTATTATCAATTGCTGAAGAGTTACTTCTGACTTGTGGCAACCCCGTCTGTGCAGAGTAGAACTACTCCATAGAATTTTCAAGGCTGTGACCTTTTGGGAGCAGATCACCAGGCCTTTCTTCCAAGGCACCTCTGGGGGGGGGGAGGCTTGAGCTGCCAACCTTTCAGTTAGTAGTCCAGTGCTTAGTCATTTGTGCCACCCAGGGATCCACTACCCTAGACAAGTGAGTATCTCCACAAATTGTTTAAGCTTCTTAGAATGCAAATGAGAAAGGGGCTGAGATATCATCTTCTCACTCCATCGACCAGCTGTTCCATGTTTACACCTCTTTCCAAAATGCTTTCTTCATTGAAATATCACAACAACCTTCAAGGAATGAAGATAGGTATTCAGTTGTGATTTCTTGGGGATCTGTTAACATGCTAGGCCCTACGGTGGGTGGTCGTTGTTGTTGTTGTTATGTGCCGTCGAGTCGGCCCCGACTCATAGCGACCCCTCCTTGGGTTTCCGAGGCAGTTATCACTACGGAAGTAGGATTGCCCAACCTTCCTTCCGAGGAGTGGCTGGTGGGTTTGAACCGCCAGCCATCTGGTTAGCAGGCAAGTGTCTTAGCCACTATGCTACCAGAGCTCCCACGGTGGGTGGTCATCACTCATTATTTCATATTACTTGCTCAAAACTCTGTGAGGTAAGTATTTTTGTCCCTATTTCACAGATGAAGAAAGTGAGGCATGCATAGAGCATTAACTGCAGGATCTACTGATGCCAGTAAAGTGTTTTAATAAACATACTTGAGATGGGGGTGAGGGTAAGTAGAATGTCTCTCTTCCACTCTGTTATTCAGGGTTTTGGCTCTCAAATTGTTGCTGGGGTGATGGTCCCATCATCCAGGAGAGGAGAAAGTACATAGAAGAGTACACATGGGAGTTTTGAATGGGCCCAGCCTGAAAGTGCCCTGTGTCACTTCCTCTCACATAGCACTGGGGAAAAATTTTAGTCCCATCGCCACACCTCACAGGGATTCTGGGGGGGGAGGGTCTATATTTACTCTCAGTGTTAGGAAGAGTATTGATTTTGAACAGTTTACAGCCTCTGGAACAGATCATAATTCCTTACTGAGGAAGACTGAAAATTCTAGTTTTTTTCTATTCCAAAGAGCTACGATTGTGTCAACTTGTATGTAATCATTCACTCTGAAATTCACCTACAATTATGGTCCATGGCCATCACCAAAGACTATCACTTCCTCGGATTAAGAATTGGAAGTGGACTCTCACCCTAGCATTAATAGCAAAGTTCAAAAAAACAAATGCTGGCAAAGGTGTGCAGAGACTGAACTCCTGATACACTGCTGGTGGGACTGTAAAATATGGACGGAAACAGTATGGCACTTCCTTAAACCTTCATACTGTTTCCTTTAAAAGTTGGAAATAGAAATACCATACGATATAGCAATTCCACTACTAGGTATATATCCTAGAGAAATAAGAGCTGTGACACAAATAGATATATAAACATTCATGCTTACTGCAGCATGTTCACAATAGTAAAAAGATGGAAACAACCCAAGTGTCCACCAACAGACGAATGGACAAACTATGGTACATATACATAGTGGAGTACTATGCAGCATTAAAAGAATAACGATGAATCTGCAAAACACCACATAACATGGGTGAACCGGAGGACATTATGCTGAGTGCAATTAGTCAAATACAAAAGGACAAATACTGTATGAGACCACTATTGAAAAAGCCAAGAAAATGTTCATACACAGAAAGAAACATTCTTTGAAGGTTACCAAGGATGGGAGGGAGGGGAGGAGAGGTAAATCACAAACCAGAGGATAAACCTCAAAAAACCCAACTCACTGCTGCCAAGTTGATTCTGAATCATAGCGACCCCTCCTTGGATTTCCAAGGCAGTATCATTACAGAAGTAGATTGCCCAGTCTTCCTTCCGAGGAGTAGCTGGTGGGTTTGAACGGCCAACCTCCTGGTTAGCAGTCAAATGCCTTAGACGCTACACTTCCAGGGTAGATATGTGTTAACTTGAGTAGGGAAAGACAATATACAATAGTAGGAGGGCACCACAAAATGGGCAAGGCAAAGGAAGACACTGGGAGGAGCACAAGAGTTAAAGGCAACAAAGGTGAATACTATTACATACACAATCCTGCAACAGCAGTAATAACAATAATCTATGAGTGGATACACAGACACACAGGCTGAATGGGTGGGAAGATGAATGGCACTACACTCACAATTATATGTAGGTTTGACAGAGGATATTTCTACATATGTATTTTTATGTGCCACAAATACATACATCAATATAGTAGTGCATACTTCTTAGCCATAAACACCTTGAAGGAATGAGTCACTGGTTGTGGGGGATCAGGACCATACTGTCTTGGGGAATATCAAGGTCAATTGACATAACATAGTCCATAATGTTCTACATCCCACTTTGGTGATGTAGAAAAGCTTGTGAGAGGCCATCTAAGGTGAAACTCTGGGTCTCTCCCCATTCAGAGCAAAGAAGAGAAAAAAAAAAATCAAAAATACAAGCAAATAATTAGTACAAAAGACTAATGGACAATACAAAACTCAGCCTCCATGACCATGAGACCAGAAGGACTTGATGGTGCCCAGCTACTACTGCTGACTGCTCTGAAACAGATTACAATAGGAGGTCCTGGATAGAGTGTGTGTGGGGGAAATGTAGGACAAATTTCAAAATAATAAGACCATGCTTATTGGTCTGATAGAGACTGGTGGAACCCCCAAAACTATGGCCCTTAGTGACCCCTCAAGTCCGGAACTGAATGCAACTCCTACTTGAGTTTGGCTCAACTTTCAGCCAAACAGGCCTATAAGGTGAACAGTAAGTCAAGGAGTATGCATATCTTAGAACAAGCAACTCTAAGAGAAGGGGAAGCTTGTCAATGTGGACACCAAAGGGCATTGCTTAGGCAATGCCAAAGCTGTGGGAAATCATCACCCTGTCAACCAGTGGAATCTGTCAGCTTCAGTCCATGTGGCATTCCATGCAAATAGGGCCTGGTGCAGGGTCCATGCCACCTTCCCTCCTCCTAAACATCCTCCTCAAACCCCACTCTCCTCCTTTTGTTTTGGGGAGATTAGAAGCTTTGCATGCCTACTTCTGGATTTTTTTGTGTGTGTGCCCATCCCCTTCCCTCAACAATTCTAGCCAGGGCCTTCAAGATGCTAGACAAGCATCTTGTTAATTAACCCATGTTAATGTAGAGCCCTGCCCTCAACTGAAGCATAATCTGGTCCAGAGAAACCAAAGGATCGAGTGCAGAAATCACATCCCCAAGATGACCTTCTGCAGCTCTATAGGTAGGTCCCATCACCCAAGCAGGACTTTAAAAAAGAAACATTCCCACAACCTCTTCAATCCTACTCGGGACCACAGTATCAGTACACTTTACCTCCCTGAGTAGATAGGGAACTGGAAGACAGGAACTTGCTCAAAGTACAGGCTCAGAAAGTATTTACATAGTCAGTGAATGAATGAATAAATCAGTCTGATGCAAAGGCAGTCCTTGGCCATCTTCTCCTTCACAGTTTTGATCTGGGAAGGTCAAAGCTACCATTTGCCCCTGCCTTCCTTTCTGCTTAGCCAAATATACATCTTGAATGATGAAGAGCATATGTACACAGCATGTGGTCCAGGAACCTTTTGGTTCTGAAAGGCAAAAGAATTCCATGTTTACAGCTCAACAGAAGAGAGAGTTTATGGACAGTGAGTCACCCAGTACCCACCCCTTCAGACAGTACCTCTAGTGTCTGACCAGGGGACAATCTTCCGTCTCTCTCTCTTCATCAGCAGAACATCATTCCTTCCCTTAAATCATTACATAACCCACAGTTTTAGGCCTTTACTTAATGCTTACTGTTATTATTTCTTTTATTCTCTCATCTGACTTCTGACTTCATCAATCATCTATGCTGGAGGCTTTGTGCCTTGTTTTCATAGACCCATAGTAATTAAATTCTAATTAAAAAATCATTCAGATGCCACCATTTGGCAAGGTAGCAGTGATGAATAAAGATGAAGTAAATGGAATGGCAGAGAGCACAGAAGTTGTGCTATGGGTCTGAAACTTACAATGCAGCCAACTTGGTGTCAAGCCTTTGTGAGCCCTGTAACCTGAGAAGAAATTGAGAGGTCAGCAAACAATGCTGCTCTTTTTCTTCCTTCCTACTTTCCTTCCTTCCTTCCTCCCTCTCTCCCACCTTTCCTCCCCTCTTTCTTTCCTTGCTTCTCTTTTTTCCTCCCTCCCTTTCTTCCTTTTTTTCCTTCTTCTTTCCTTTCATTTCTCCCTTCCTCTCTCTTTGAAAGTAGCCCTGGATATATGCATTCCAGACAGACTACTAGAGGCCAGCACCCACACTCTTCCACAGACCCCTCTCCCTGCCTGGGAGCAGCAGATAAGACAGGACTCTGAGGAATCCTCTAGGAAACCAAGGCCCCTCCACCCATCACCAGCTTCATTTCCTGTGCATAAGAGGCCTCTGCTGGAAGAAGCAGAACTTTGTACAATCACCCAAGAGCTGGCATCCTTTACTACTGGACTTTTTGCTTCAATAAAATTTGAAGGAGTATTACGAAATTAGGGATTTAGACATTTCTTCAACTTTCTGCCTGAAATTACTCCTTCATCTCAGGTCACAGTGTCTGCTTGAATACTGGGCTCTGCTATGTAAATTGTCTCCCCAAGATCCAGTAAATTTTCCAAAAGCCATAAAAAAAAAAAAAAAGTACCAGCAGAATAACAGGAAAAAGAAGGCTCTTCCCACATATATTAGGAGGTAGAATGAGTATTAATTCTCAACTAGAAATTTCCATGAGTCAGAATGTTCCATTGCCTGGCAATTAATTCTTGGTTCCTGGGCTGGTGTTAAGGAGCTCTGGTGCCACAGTGGTTACAGCATTTTGCTGCTAAACAAAAGGCTGGCAGTTCAAATGTACCAGTCACTCTGCAGGAGAAAGATGAGGCTGTCTGCTTCTGTAAAGATTTACAGCCTTGGAAACCGTATGGGGCCATTCTATTCTGTCCTATAGGATCACTAGGAGTTGGAATCAACTTGATGACAGTGGGTGGGGGCTGGTGTTGTAATTGTACTCATTCTTTTGTACTCATTCACTTATGTAGCATGTTGTAGGAAAAGGGGATGTTCAATCAAACCTGTCCAAAGGCTAAGACCTGACCTAAGGGGTTGTTAACCTGATTATACTAGACCCAAAATGGAGTCACTTATGCTAAGCCACATATTGCAAACCAAACCTAACTAGGTATCTATTTCCTATAAATGCCTGACCTTCCCAGAAGCCAAAATCTAAGTCAACTAATCCATGCTTGTTGCCATATCTATTGCATATGGCCTGGCTATAAAATTCCCAGTGTGCCATCTACTTCTATAGAGCTATCACCTCAGAAACCCAAGGAGGGGTCACTATGAGTCAGAATTGACTCTACGGCAGTAATTTTGGCTTTCTTTTTGGTTTATCCTAGAATTAACCTATTACTTTTGTCCAGTGTTACTTCCTTGTTCTTCTACAACTCTGCCTATATAAACTTTGTTTCTTTTGCTTATCTTTCTAGATAAGCTGCTTTATCTTTCTAGATGCTGCCTAATTTGTGAACTGTTAAATAAAGCCAATGAGTTATAAAAAGAAATTAATATTTTGTTTTAACAGGGTTGAGTTAAATTTTTCTTTCATGGCAGAATTCAGTAACCCCTCTCTACAGAGATAAGGGGAGATATTTATAAAACATGAAGCAGTGATGCAATGCCCTTAATTTTTGCAAAGCCCATTCAGCATTTAGTCCATATTCAACTATTCAAAATGTCTTGGCAGGTTAGCTCTCCCTCAGCTTTTCAAATACAAGTTCAGAGCCCAAGCGACCAGCTGATCTTCTTTTTTATGATGAAGGTCTTTAAGGAGAAACTACTTCATTGGGGGTGAGAACAAGGAATGAGTTTCTAAATCATAAGTTTCCAAAGAAATTTCCTAAAATGTTAAATAACAAGTCCTTGAGTCATAATCAACTCGGTGGTAATGTGTGCATCTAATGTTACTCCCTCATCAGTCACATTAACCTTATAGGACTTGTTATCAAGCTGAAATTTGTTTACCTCCTTATTGTCCGTCTCCCCTACAGTGGATGGTCCATGAGAACAAGGACTTGTTTGTCCTTGTTCTACCCTCAGAAGCCCTCAATAAATACTTGGTGAAGTGTTCCAATTGGAAGAGAGAGATTGCAAGGGTATGCATGAACCTACGATTGTCTAAGAGTCTTCCCATATGAATTATTCTTCCTTATAAAAACTGGAATGATAATAATTTTCTAGGTCCTTGAAATACAAATGCCTTTAAAAATGTGCTGTGCTTTTCATTTGGAATGAGGACCACTTACGCAGGGCCAATGCAGCTCTGCACAGGGTCCATCCACTGGCTTAGGAATCCTTGAACTCAAATTGACACTCCAGCCTTTGGCCCAGGATGTAACCTTTGGTGGACCATGTATCCATTAAGGAAGAACTGGAGAAAGGGTTTCTGAAAGTGTTGTGGACCCACAACAGTGGTTCACCTCTGGTTAAGTTAAAAGCACTGGCAATTCTAGTTGCTGCTTTCCACACAGTTCTTCCTCTATGCTTTGGAAAAGAAAACAATAGTTACCAATAAATAAATAAATACTTGGTGAATGGATGAATGAATGAATCTTTAAGTTATACAGTCTTTGGGGTCAGAATATAAAGGCTTCTTAACACTGGTTTTGTTCTGACTTTTAGGGTTTTGTACATCACTTTATTTTTCCTCTGATAAGTCAATTAAAAACAAGAATTCCTCCATTCACTTAGAAATATTACTAAATGTCTTATCTGTCTAACCCTTCTAAGTTCCTGTGTTATTGAGCTGATAAAACTGTACTCACAGTCAAGGCAGACTCTGGGAATATTTTCAAATGCTTTGAATTTCACACACAAACAATATCTACTTGTTTTTCTCCATAACTCCTACCAAGTTAGGGACTCAGTTTCATTATCTGAGAGCCAGAAGTAGCCCAAAAGAATATTATTTTTCTCAGATCTTTGTCATTTTAGAAATGTTTGGGAAACATATCTTTATCTCTCTTATATTCCAGTTTACCTTCATTCCACTGGAGAACAAAATCTTCCCCCTTATTTTCTAAGTGACTTTCCATGGTTTGAAAATGTCTCCCAATGACAAGTCAAAAAAGTGGGGGGAGGGAAGAGAAAGGATAGAAAGAGTTATAGTGAATGTGAATGAGAAAATTACCATTTTTTTTTTGTCCTGTCTGTTTTGAAAGGAGAAAATATAATCCTCTGATGGGACTTCTTGTCATCCCACTGTCTCTAGAATGTGCTCTGCAACCAACATGGCAGAAGGATCTGTTCCTAATACTTTTATCCTTCCTATTAATGTTTACATAGCTACTAACAGAAAAGCCTTTCCTGAAATCCAAAGTTTAAAAAAAAAAAAAAACCCTCAATGCCATCAAGTCAGTCCTGACTTATAGTGATCCCTCTTTGGGTTTCCAAGGCAGTATCGCTACAGAAGTAGATTCCCCAATCTTCCTTCCAAGGAGTGGCTGGCAGGTTTGAACTGCCAGCCTTCTGGTTAGCAGTCAAATGCCTTACACACTACGCCACCAGAGCTTCTATCCAAAGTTAGGAGTAAGTATATTAGACTGTATTCAAGCACATGTGGAAAAATAAATCTATTGTGGCAGACATAACTAACCACAGTGCTACACATGAAGAATTAACTTTGGAAGAAAGTTTTATAAATTGATGTCAGAATATATTTATGTCCAATCATTAATTTGTTCTTCCTTTACACATTCATTCTTTTCAGATATCTTTTCTCCCTTTTTAAAAAGAAGTTTTAAAAACTATTTGCTTAAGCTCTTCGGAAAGATGGAGGAATAGGATGGAGGAATAGGCTGACAAGCTACACAGACCCTCTTCAACAAAGAAAAGAGAAACCAATTGACACAGATACAGAAGATAATCCTGGAGCCCTGAGGTTTGAATGGAAAGATACAGAAATGGATTAAACACCAACCAGCAGAAGAACCTGAATGCAAAGAGTGAGTAAGGAGACAAATGGAGCTACAGACTGTCAGCTGTCCTGATGGAAAAAAAACAGCCTATTTCTCAGTGGTGTTAGGACCTGGGAACTGATCTAAAAATCAGCCCTGCTCACCAAAGGCTGCGTGGACTACTGCATGGGTAGCTGATGACTGAAAAGGGAAACAGCAAAGAAGGAGGCAAACTGAACTGTGGACTTTCAGTTGTCCAGAGGGCATAGTCATTTTGAATGTTTACACACAGTGGACATTTTGTATATTTAAAGTGACGCATTCTCTTTCAGATTCCAGGGACCTAAGAATAGGCTCCGCTTGCCACAGACAACACAGATATATGGGTGGCTGATGAGTGGAAAGGAGACAAGGGGTGAGTGCTTAAGTGCTGCCAACTAGTGAACAGAGGTGAACAGTACTCTGCTTACTCAGATACATCCAAACAAAACAAAATGAAAATCTTGGGCAAATCACTCCAGGATACAATCATCAATTAAATATAAACACAAAACATCACAATGTCTCAGACAACAGACCATCACAGTCTGTACAAAGAAGCAAGATAAAGCAGTACAAACAAGGGACCAAGATACAGAGCCAGAACACATCCCTGAGAAAGAAGCTGCACTGGAACCCCCTGATAAGGAATTCAAAATAATTATATTCAGGTACCTTCAACAGATTCAGAGACAGATCAAGGAAAAGACTGACAAAATTGAGGAAAACATAGACAAAACCCTAGAACAATTTTGGAAGAAAATACAAGAACAAAATGACAAAATAAATGAAAAATTAGAAATGATACAAAATCTATAGACAGAAATCCAGAAGATTAATAGTAAATTCTCAGAAATAGATAACACATTGAACAGGCAATGGAGTAGATCAAATCAATGGAAGACAGAATTAGTGAGATTGAAGACAAATACCTCAATACATCTGTGGAAAGGGATCAATCAGAAAAAAGATCAAAACAAAATGAAGAAACCCTAAGGTTAATCTGGGGTACCATCAAAAGGAATAACCTATGTGTAATTGGAATTCCAGAACAGGGAGAGAGAAATAAACCACAGAAAAAATTCTCAAAGATTTGTTGGAAGAGAATTTCCCTGATATGATGAAAGAAGAGAATGTATCCATTCAAGAAGTCCAACGAACCCCAAAGAGGATAAACTCCAAAAGAAAATCACCAAGACATATCATCATCAAATTCACCAAAACCAAAGACATAAGAATTCTGAAAACAGCATGGGAAAAACAAAAAGTTTCCTAAAAAGGTCAACCAATAAGACTAAGCTCTGATTTCTTGGCAGAAACCATGCAGGAGAGAAGGTAATGGGATGGTATAAAACCCTGAAAGAATTTTCCAACCAAGAATTCTATACCTTGCAAAACTGTCCCTTGAATATGATGGTAGAATTAGGACTTTTCCAGATAAGTGGAAATTAAAGAAATTTGTTAAAACCAGACCAACTTCATAAAAGATGCTAAAGGGAAGGAGTCCTTTGGACAGAGATCCAACAATAGCAAACAACCAACCACTAACACACATCATAACATAACCCAGAAACCAACCAAGTTATGGAAGTATCCAAAGTAAATAAGCCTATAAGATTGTAAACAGGGAACCAGAGACATCAATTGGAAAATGAGGACAACTACAAACCAAAAAGAGGGAAAAAACTGTGTAGTTATAGAACTTCTAAATGGCAAGGAAGTCAAGACAACTGCAAGATAGAACAGACTGCTCTAAACTTGGGAAGAAAATTATAAATCACAGGATAACATCAAAGAAACAGGGTGAAACTTCACATCAAAATAAAAAGAGGACAAGCACAAATACTTAGCAAATACTAAAACAATAACAGCAAAGGAAGTGATCACATGATTTATAAACAAAATGAGCTCAGCAGAGACAATTATATGGAACAAAAAGTCAGTAACACCATGAAAAAAACACATAACAAAATGACAGCAACAAATTCATACCCGTTGATAATGACACTGAATGCCAATGGATTAAATGTACCACTCAAGAGACAGAGAGTTGCAGACTGGATAAGAAAACATAACCCATCAATACGCTGTCTACAAGAAACAAACCTTAGAGGCAAAGACACAAATAGACTAAAAACCAAAGGTTGAAAAAAGATACATCAAGCAAATGGCAACTATAAAAGAGCAAAAGTGTCAATCTTAATTTCTGATAAAATTGACCTTAAGACAAAATCCACCATAAGAGACAAGGCAGGACATTATATAATAATTAAAGGATCGATTGAACAAGAGGACATGACCATAATAAACATTTATGCACCCAGTGAAAGAGCCCCAAAATACATAAATGAGACTTTAACAGAATTGAAAAGACAAATAGATGATTCCACAGTCATAGTAGGAGTCTTTAATACACCATTTTCAATGAGGGATAGTACAAATGGAAAGAAACTCAACCAAAGACACAGAAGAGTTAAACAATACAATTCACCAACTTGACCTTATAGACATCTACAGAGCACTTCAGCCAACAACAGCACAATATACATTCTTTTCCAGTGAACATGGAACATTCTGCAGGATAGACCATATGTTAGGCCACAAAGTAAGCCTTAATAATTATTATTTAAAAACATTGAAATACTGCAAAGCATCTTCTCAGATCACAATGCTATAAAATTAGAAATTAACAATAGAAGATCAATGGAAAAAGAGCACACGCATGGAAAGTGAACAACACCCTCCTTGAAAATGACTGGATAATAGAAGAAATGAAAAATGAAATTAAAAAATTCCTTGAATCACATGAAAATAAAAACACAACATATCAAAATCTTTAGGACACAGCAAAAGGAGTGATCAGAGGCCAATTTATAGCAATAAATGGACACATTAAAAAAGAAAAAAGAGTCAAAATCAACACCTTAACCTAATATCTCCACCAATTAGAAAAAGAGCATTAAAAAAAAGCCTATAGTCACCATAAGGAAAGAAATAATAAAGATTTGAGCAGAAACAAATGAAACAGAAAATAGAAAGACAATAGAAAAAATCAACAACAGTAGAAGTTGGTTTTTTGAAAAGATTAATAAAACTGACAAACCACTGGCAAATTTAACAAAGGAAAAGAGGGAGAGAATACAAATAACACAAATAAGAAATGAATGGGGAGATGTCACAACAGAACCAACAGAAATTAAAAGGATAATATTAGGAGACTATGAAGAACTATACTCCAACAAATTTGAAAATCTTGATGAAATGGACAGGTTTCTAGAAACATACTCTTACCTAAACTAACAGACTGAGGTGGAAAAGTTCAACAGACCCATAACAAAAGAAGAAATCGAACAGGTCATTAAAAAATTACCAACCAAAAAAAGTCCTGGCCCAGATGGTTTCACTGGAGAATTCTACCGAACATTCAGAGAAGAACTGACACCAATACTACTCAAACTATTCCAGAACATAGGAAAGGATAGAATCCTCCCAAATTCATTTTATGAAGTAAGCATAACCTTGATACCCAAAGCAAGCAGACATCACTAAAAAGGAAAACTATAGACAAAAATCCCTCATGAATAGAGCTACAAAAAAAATATTCAACAAAATATTAGCCAATAGACTCCAACAACATGTCAAAAAATAATACATTAGGACCAAGTGGGGTTCATATCAGGTATGCAAGGATGGTTCAATGTTAGAAAACAATCAATGTCATCCATTACATAAATAAAACAAAGGAAAAGAACCACATGATCATATCAATTGATGCAGAAAAAGCATTTGATAAAATCCAACACCCGTTCCTGATAAAAACTCTCAGCAAAATAGGAATAGAAGGGAATTCCTCAACATAATAAAGGGCATTTGTGCAAAACCAACAGCCAACAGTATTCTCAATGAAGAGAGACTGAAACCATTTCCCTCGTGAACAGGAAATCACCACTTCTATTCAATATTGCATTGGAAGTCCTAGCCAAGATAGGCAAGAAAGGGAAGTCAAAGACATCCAAATTGGTAAGAAGGAGTAAAACTATCCAAATTTGCTGATGATATGATCCTGTACATAGCAAACCCAAGAGACTCAGTGAAAAAACTACTGGACTAATTGAGAGATTTAGTATAGTGGCAGGATACAAGATCAACAAACAAAATTAGCTGGATCCCTCTACACTCGCAAAGAGATTGCTGAAAAGGAAATAAGGAAATCAGTATCATTTAAAATAGCTACCAAAAAATTTAAACACTTGGGAACAAATCTCACTCAGGACACAAAAGACCTGCACAAAGAAAGCTACAAAATACTACTTCAAGAAACCCTATGAGATCTACATAAATGGAAGAACATACCATGCTTGTGGATAGAAGACTGAACATTGTGAAAATGTCAATACTACCCAAAGCAATCTATACATTCAATGCAATCCCAATACAGATCCCATCAACATTCTTTTTATTGTTGTTGTTATGTGCCTTTGAGTCGCCTCCAACTCACAGAGACCGTATGTACAACAGAACAAAACACTGCCCAGTCCTGTGCCAGTCTCACAAACCCTACTATACCTAAGCCCATCCCTGCAGCCACCATGTCAATCCATCTTGGTGAGGGCCTTCCTTTCTTTTGTTGACCCTCCACTTTACGAAGCATGACATCCCTCTCCAGAGAATGGTCCCTTCTGACAAGATGACCAAAGTAGGTGAGAGGAAGTCTGGCAATGCTTGCTTCCAAGGAGCATTCTCACTGCATTTTTTCCAGGACAGATATGTTACCTCTTTTACCAGTCCACAATATTTTCTGCATTCTCCACCAACACAACTCAAAAACATTGACTCTTCTTCAGTTTTCCTTATTCATTGTCCAGCTCTCACAAGCATATGAGGCAACTGAAAATGCCACGGCTTGGTTAGGTGTATCTTGGTCTTCAAGGAGATCTCTTTGCTCTTTAGCACTTGAAAGAGGTCTTTTGCAACAGATTTGCCCAATGCAGTATGTCTTTTGATGTCCTGACTGCTGTTTTCACTGGCATTGATGGCAGAACCAAGTAATATGAAGTCTTTGACAACTACAACATTTTCTCCATCTCTTGTGATGCTGCTTATTGGTCCAGTTGTCAGGATTTTTGTTTTCTTTATATTGAGGTGTAGTCCATACTGTAGATTGTAGTCTTTAATCTTTATCAGTCAGGTTGTTAATAAGCCTTCCTCCAATCCCGATGCCACATTCTTCTTCATTAGTCCAGCTTCTCAGATTATTTGCTCAGTATACAGATTGAATAAGTACGGTGAAAGGATACAACCCTGACACACTCCCTTTCTGATTTTAATACATGCAGTATCCCCTTGTTCTGTCAAAGGACAGCCTCCTGGTCCATGTAGGTTCCTCATGAGTACAATTAACTGTTCTGGGATTCTTATTCTCCTCAATGATATCCATAATTTGTTATGGTACACACAACCAAATGCCTTTGCATAATCAATGAAACACAAGTGAACATGTTTCTGGTGTTCTTCACTTTGAGCCAAGATCCATCTGACATCATCTATGATATCCTTCACTTCATGTCCCCTTCTAAATTCAGCTTGCATTTCTGGAAGTTCTCTGTCAATATATTGCTATAACCGTTTTTGAATTATCTTCAGTAAGATTTTACTTGCATGTGACATCAATGATATTATTAGATAATTTCCACATTCGGTGGGATCACCTTTTTTTGGAATGGTTACAAATATGGATCTTTTCCAGTCAGTTGGCCAGGTAGCTGTCTTCCAAATCTCTTGACATAGCCAAGTGAGTGCCTCCAGTGCAGCATCCATGTGTTGTAACATCTCAGTGGGTATTCTGTCAATTCCTGGAGCCCATTTTTCACCATTTCTTTCAATGCAGCTTTGACTTCTTCCTTCAATACTATTGGTTCTTGATCATATGCCACTTCCTGAAATGGATGATCATCTACCAATTCTCCATGTATTCTATCCATTTTCTTTTGATGTTTCCTGCATCATTCAACATATTGCCCATGGAAACTTTCAATACAGCAATTCGAGACTTAAATTTTTTCCTCAGTTCTTTCAGCTTGAGAAATGCTGAGCATGCTCCTCCCTTTTGGTTTTCTAACTCCAACTCTTTGCACATTTCATTATAGTAATTGGCTTTATCTTCTTCAGCTGCTCTTGTTAATCTTCTGTTCAGCACTTTTATCCTGTCGATTCTTCCATTTGCTTTAGCTACTCTCTGTTCAAGGGCAAGTTTCAGAGTCTCTTCTGACATCCAGTTTGGTCTTTTCTTCCTTTCCTGCCTTTTTTAACAAACTTTTGCTTTTTCATGGATGATATTCTTGATGCCATCCCACAACTCTTCTGGTTTTTAATCATTGGTGTTCAATGCATCAAATCTATTCTTTAGATGGTCTCTAAATTCAGGAGGGATATAATCAAGTTCATATTTTGGCTCTCATGGACTTCTTGTAACTATCTTCAGCTTCAACTTGCATATGAGCTGTTGATGGTTTCGGTTGAAGATATTGAGCTTCTCCATCTTTTCTTGCCATAGATGTAGTCAACCTGATTCCTGTGTACTCCTTCTGGTGAAGTCCACGTGTATAGCTGCCTTTTGTGTTGTTGAAAAAGATTATTTGCAATGAATAACTCGTTGGTCTTGCAAAATTCCATCATGCGATCACCAATATCATTTATATCACCACAACCATGCTTTCCAACTACCGATGATTCTTCTTTGTTTCCAATTTTTGCATTCCAATCACCAGTGGTAATCAACACATCTTGATTGCATGTTTGGTCAATTTCAGACTGCATAAGTTGGTAAAAATCTTCAATATCCTCATCTTTGGCTTTGGTGGTTGATGTGTAAATTTGAATAATAGTAATATTAACTGGTCTTTCTCATAGGTGTATGGATATTATCCTGTCACTGACAGCATTGTTCTTCAGGATATATATTGAAACATTCTTGTGATGAGGAATACCATGCCATTCCTCTTCAATTTGTTATTCCTGGCATAATAGATCATATGGAAACTGGCAGCATATGGCTTTTGGAGGGCTGGAACAGGTAGGGAAGGCTGGGAAGTGGTGGCAGATGGCTTTTAGAGGGCCAGAACAGGTAAGGCGGGAATCTGGAGTGAAGCAGTTTTGAACAACTAAGGAGTTGAACTCGTCTGTCAGTTTGTTGTCCTGTGGTGGCTTGTGTGTTGCTGTGAGGCTGGAGGCCTATGCCACTGGTGTTTCAAGTGCCAACAGGGTTTCCCATGGTAGGCAGCTTTCAGTGGAGCTTCCAGACTAAGACAGATTTGGAAGAAGGAAGAGGCTACCCACTTCTCAAAGAATTGGCCAGAGAAAATTTTATGAATAGTGGTGAAACACTGTCTGATATATTATCGAAAATCTCTATGAATAGCCCTGAAACATTATCTAATATGGTGCCAGAAGACAAGCTCCTCAGGTTGGAAGGCACTCAAAATATGACTGGGAAAGATACCACCTCCTCAAAATATAGCCACACTTAATGATGTGGATAAAGTAAATCTTTCAGGACCTCCTTTTGCTGATGTGGCATGACTCAAGATGAGAAGAAACAACTGCAAACATCCATTTAAATAATTGGAAGATGGCACATATGAAGTATGAATCTAGGAAAAGTGGAAGTTGTCAAAAATAAAATGGAATGCATAAAGATTGACATCCTAGGCATTAGTGAGCTGAAATGGACCAGTTTTGGCCATTTTGAATCAGAAAACCCTATGATCAACATTCTTTATGGATATGGAAAAACCAATCACTAATTTCATATGGAAAGGAAAGAGACCTTGGATAAGCAAAGCACTAATGAAGAGCAACAACAAAGTAGGAGGTCTCACACTCCCAGATTTCAAAACCTGCTCTACAGCCACAGTAGTCAAAACAGCCTGGTATTGGTACAATGACAGACACACAGAGCAGTGGAACAAAACTGAGAACCCAGAAATAGATCCATCAACCTTTGGCAAGCTGGTTTTTGACAAAGGGCTGAAATCCATTACATGGGGAAGAGATGGTGTCTTTAACAAGTGGTGCTGGCAAAACTGGCTATCCATTTGCAGAAAAATGAAACAAGATCCATACCTCACACCATACACAAAAACTAACTCCAGATGGATCAAATGTGAAAACCTAAAATGTGAAACCTAAAACTATAATGTTCCTCAAGGAAAAATTAGGAGCAAAGCTAGGGGCCTTAATATAGGGCATAAATAGACTATCAAGCATAATTCAAAATGCACACACATAGAAGATAAACTAGATGAATGAGACCTTCTAAAAATTAAATTTTTATGTGCTTCAAAAGACTTCCCCATGAGTCAAAAGAGAACCTACAGACTGAGAAAAAATATTCAGCAACGACATATCTGATAAGGGTCTTAGCTCTAAAATTTATAGAAAACATAAACACCTCAACAACAAAAAGACAAATAATCCAATTAAAAAATGGGCAGAAGACATGAATGGACACTTCACCAAAAAGGATATTCAGGCAGCCAACAAACACATGAAGAAATGGTCAGAATCATTAGCCATTAGAGAGATGCAAAACAATGGGATACCATCTGGCCCCAGCACCAACAGCAAAGTTCAACAAGATAGAAAATAACAAATCCTGGTGAGGATGTGGAGAGATTGGGACTCTCATACACTGCTGGTGGGACTATAAAATGATACAACCACTGTGGAAAGTGATATGGTGATTCCTTAAAAAGTTGGAAATAGAAATACCATTTGATCCAGCGATCCCATTACTGGGTATGGAAATGAAATTTGAGAAAGGTCAAGTTGTTACCCAAGGTCACACATCTGATAAGCCTTAGAACCTAGATTTGAACCCAAACAAGTAAGAGTGGCTCAAAGCCCTGCCCTCACCAGGACTTCTGGCTCAGGCCAAGATGGAGTTTCCATTTACAGAGACTTTACTAAGTGCCAAGGAGCCTGGTGGCAGAGGGATTAAAGTGCTTAGCTGTTAACCAACAGGTCAGCAGTTTGAACCCACCAGCTGCTCTTCAGGAGAAAGATATGGCAGTCTCCTAGAGATTGCAGCCTTGGAATCCCTATGGGGGCAGTTCTACTCTGTCCTACAGAGTTGCTTTAAATCAGAATCAACTTGACAATAACAGGTTTGGTTTGGGGTTTACCAAGCCCTTTAGGTAAGTTATTCTACATAATCTGCAAAACAAGTTTTCAAGGTGGGTGTTGTTACCCCTGTTTTACAACACAAAAAACTGAACACAGAAGTTAAATAACATGATTAAGTTTACAACGCTCTTACGAACAGAATTGCAGTCACCGGTTGGTACCAATGGTTAGTACGCTCAGCTACTAACAGAAAAGTTGGATGTTTGAGTCCACTCAGAAGCACTTTAGAACAAAGGTCTGGTGACATATTTCTAAGAAGCTAGTCCCTAAAACTCTGTGGAGCACAGCTCTCCTCTGACACACATGAGGTCCCCTAAGTTGAAGTCACTCAACCCTCCTGCAACTAGTTTAATGACATTCTGGTCCATTGCCTTCTAAGCACACCTCCCAGAGGGCCCTCCTGGAACAGATTATGCATACTTTTAAATAAAAGGAGTTTCCTTCCTGCCTCCAGCAACATTTTGATAAATAGGATTTTCAATAGTTAGAAGGAAATGATATATTTATCCAGTAAGAATCTTCTGAGTCCCAGCCTGTTCTGGTTACCTAGTGCCGCTTTGACAGGAATATACCACAAGTGGGGTGGCTTGAACAAACAGGAGTTTATTCTCTTACAAGTTTGGAGACTTTAAGTCTGAGTTCAAAGTGCCAGGCTCTAGGGGCTGGGTGAAAGGCTCCCAATCTTCGGCTTCAGTTCTTCCTTCTGCTCCCAGCCCACTGAAGTTGGAGGCTTTTCTTCACTCGCTGCTGGCTACTGAGGCTGACAAACCCAAGGTTGACAAGTAAAAAGGCACAGTCCTAATGTTAACAAACGACGTGGCAGGCCACTAATTCAAGTCCAGAAGAAGCCCCAAGATCGGCAGGGCATGGCAAGCTGCTGAACAATGGCACGGTTACATGCAGGGTTCAAGAGTGCCAAAAGCTAGAGACCTTTCTCAAAGCTGTCTTCGTACATACTGGAAGCAGCCCACATCCCTAAAGCAGCTACTCAGCTGCTCCAGTAGATTCCACCATGGAGTTAATTACCAATCTCACCATGGGAAATAACTACATTCAGCTGCCCAGCCACTCAATCAAGCCTAGCCAAGTTGACACACGAACTTAACCATCATACAGCCCTTTCATAAGACTTTAAAAAATTACTTACCTTAAAGTAACATAAACTGAGGAAATTCTTCAAAATTGAAGAAGAGGACTTCTCTGTAGTTATGTTCTTTTTATAGTCAATGAAACATTACCTAAGCCTTCTCAGTTTCAAAACTAGAACCACTATCTAATAAGTTTCATTGCTGATCCATTCCACAACCACTCCCATGTTATTCCTTCCAGAGGAAACTCCTCAATTTCTTAGTCTAGATTCTTAACACTTTCTTAAACGTTCCCGGTTTAACAAGTAGAATAATGACTTAGCCAGAGCTTAATGGAACCAAATGCCCAGCACAGGATGGACACAATAAATGTTTATAGAATGAATGAATAAGCCACAGATGACACATGAAGTTGTCAATGCAATTTGTGTAACTTTTAAATTTTAATATAATTTCAAACTTACAAAAAAGTTGCAAGAACAGTACAAAAACATTCCTATAAACATTCCTACATACCTTCAGCCAAATCAGCTATTTATTAACATTTTGCCCATTTGCTTTATTATCAGTATAATTCTGTAAATGTTATAATGTGTAATGAAAGAACATTTTATAATAACTTGTAATTAATCAATACAAATAAAATGATTTAAACTCAAGATAAAGGTAACATCACTTTGCTGTCAGGGTCAACAAATCTAAATCTAATTCATACTTTTCAAATTGGAAAGCTCATTGAATTTAGCCAAATCTGAAGCCTGCACATAATTCTGGGTGATGACCAATGTAATAGCAGCCACAAAATTCCAAAGTGACCATAGTGACATCGATTTCAATGTGAGCTTATTTTTCAAAGAAGGATCACTCAACCAGCCTTTAAATTAACAGTAATAATAATAAAAGTTATAACTGTCCGATAGTATTTTACAACAAAATCCACAAATGATAAAAGAATCCTTCTATTTAAAAAGTAATCAAATGATAACAATCAACTTCTGGAACTGTCCAGTAATGACAACCTCCAAGAAATCTCTCTATATTATTATCTTTGAATTTCTATTTCCTCTGAAAATAATAAAAAAGCAGCTTCATGCTGATTAGTTGTCATTATTTCTCAAAACTAACCAGGAGAGGCCTAGAGAACTTCAAAACCTTCTACATTTGATCCCATAGATGTTGTTGTTGTTGTTGTTGTTGTTAAGTGCCGTTGAGTCGTTTCCGACTCATAGCGACCCCATGCACAGCAGAACGAAACACTGCCCGATCCCGTGCCAGCCCCACAATCCCTGATATACTTGAGCCCATCATCGCAGCCACTGTATCAATCCATCTCCTTGAAGGCCTCCCCCTCCTTCATCGACCCTCCACCCTACCAAGCATGCTCAGAAGAGCAGTCAGCCCGAGGGTTACAGGTGAGGAGTGACAACGCAGGGACGCCATAGTAGCAGGCTGGAAGAGCAGGAGAAAGGGGATAAAAGCCTTGAACCCGGATAGAAGAGCAGTCAGCCCCAGGGATACAGGTGAGGAGAGATAACTCAGGGACGCCCGAAGAAGCAGGCCAGAAGAGCAGGAGAAAGGGAATTAAAAGCCAGGAAGCCAGCCAGGTGGGGGTGACACGAGAGGTCTCCAGCAGCAGGACAAACTTGTCTGTCGGTTTGTCCTATTGTGGTGACATATAGATGTGAGTTTTGAGGCTGAGCCTCTGGTGTTTAAAACCCAGAGAGATGCACCTGGTGCACAGGTAACAGCCCAGCTTATAGACTGAGACAGACTAGGAAGAAGAAAGAGGCCGTCCACATCTGAAAGAATTGGCCAGGGAAAACCTTATGAATAGCAAAGAAACACTGTTTGGTACATTACCACGCACCTTTAGGATCCCATAGATATTGCAATGGTAACATTCCTGTGACTCCCTGAGAGGGTGATGAGTGTGCACTTCTTTTCCAGATAGGGAGAGGCCGTCTGGTTGTAACTGGTTCATGTGGCACTAAAGCTGTGAAGTGAACGGCTGAAAATACAGTCCTGGCTCAAGTACAAGAACACCTAAGTACAGCCTTATTTGAGGACATCACCTGAGAAAACAGTCTTCCCTGAAACTATTCACTGTGCAAATGTGTCATGGACTCAGATGCATCTCTTGGCTTCTTCAGGTTCTCTCTGGTTGTCTTCTCCAGCTACTGCTTTAGAAATGCTTTATGCACTGAAAATACAACCTAAATTCCATCAGTAAATATCAGTCAGGGAAGTCACATGAAAAGATTGTTCCAATTCACTCACACTGGTGGGTTTCCAAGGGTAAAATAATATAGTTCGTGTCTTCTCAGTCATGAGGAAACCATTGTCACTAAATCTCCCTGGGATGCTCCCCACATCCAACCACACAAAGGGAGCAACAGCTGACGTTTCCAAATCAAAAACAAATATGTCACCTCGCTGAGAGATGAGGGCCTGAAAGAAAAAGAAAAATGAAATAAAGGATGAAGAAAGAGCTATTCCTTTTTAGAATGCCTACAATGTTGTTTGTGCAACTGCTAAAGTCACATATCCCATGCACTCTGTGCACTTTCTGAGCATGCTTTCAAACATTTAAAAATACATGAAAAATTATTTAAGGCTGTGGAAAATTACTAGATTGCAATCTCAAACCAAGGAGATAAGTAGTATCCAATTATTAAGGGCAATATTTCACAAGAGGCTCAAAGTTTTATATCTTTTACAGTTTCTCTTAGAGAATCATCAAGAGAGGAACATTTTTGCATGAAGGCTGGGTGATTTAAGTGACTTTCTAAGGGTATATCTGGACCTAGCTGCTGAGCAGAATCATACAGTTTACATTCTAGTCTTCCAGAATGATCCAGCAATCTAGAAAGCCACCTGCCAGGCTTTTATAAAACTCTGTGGTTGAAGCTTTCTCTCTTTTATTTCATAACAGTAAATTCACATTATTAGTGCTTTCAACTGGTACAAATTCCCTATCATCCCAGCAAAAAGAGAGAGGCAGTCTGAATAATGCAGGCTCCATTCCAGTCAATTAGCCAATTAGCATGTTTCCAGAGCTGAAGGGCTGCTCCACAGAAGGTGGTGGTTCGTGGAGCTCTCCAGTGTGAGCATCAAGTTGAGCACAACCTAATATTTAAAGCTGTACATTTGCCCTGGAACATAGTTCTTCAACATGCCTATATACTGTTCTGTAGGGTCTTACATAATGCTATGTGCCACATAACACATTTCAAAGGCCAATGTTTACTATGTGTAACTCTAGCCTTCCACACTTCTATGACCATTAGTCAGAGTTCTGATTTACAACAATTAAAGTCACTTTACAAAAAGGAAAAAGAGACTCAGTGAAGTATATTAAGTAGCTCTAGTAGGGTGATATTTGAACATAGATGCCAGGAACAACACCCAAACTCCCAAACCACACACCATGCTGTTCAGGTGAAAACCCTAGGGCAGCCACAGCCATGAAGTTCACATGGCTGACTCTGTATGACCAGGAAGTCGCCAGCACATCCTCAGTCACTCCTGCTTGAAAGTTACGAGCAGAAGGGACACTGCCACCTTGCTTACCCTCCATGCCTTCTGCAGACTAGAAATCTCATCTCTCTCTACATCTTAGATTCCAGGAGGCAAGGTAAACACAGTTCTGCCATCTCTTTTAAGATAGTTCACCCAAGTACCCAGCCTTTATTAAGCCTACAGTAAATGTTAACTGATATTGATCAAACATAGAATCAAGAATACTGGAGATTGGAATGCACAAGTTAGAAACAAAGAAGGATCAGTAGTTGGAAAATGTGGTCTTGGTGATAGAAACAATGCAGATCATATGATAGTATTTTGCAAGACCAATGACTTATTGATAGCAAATACCTTTTTCAACAACATAAACACTGACTATGCAGATGGATCTTGCCAGATGGAATACACAGGAATCCAATCAACTACATCTGTGGAAACAGACCATGAAGAAGCTCAAGTCAGAACAAGGCCAGTGGCTGACTGTAGAACAGATCATCAATTGCTCATGTTCAACTTGAAGTTGAAGAAAATTTAAAGAAGGCCACCAGAGCTAAAGTATGACACTGAATACATCACCTGAATTTAGAGATCATTTCAAGAACAAATTTGACACACTGAACACTAATAAGTAAAGATCAGATGAGTTGTGGGATGACAAGGACATCATACACAAAGAAAGCAAAAGGTCATTAAAAAGACAAAAAGAAAAAAAACTAAAACAGATGTCAGAAGAGACTCTGAAACTTGCTCTTGAATAGCTAATGGAAGAAATGCTGAAACGAAAGAACTGAACAGAAGATAGCAAAGGACAGCTCAAGAAGACAAAGAAAAGTATTATAATGAAATGTGCCAAGATCTGGTGTCAGCAAACCAATAGGGCAGAACACACTCAGCATTTATCAAGATGAAAAAAAATAAAGATAAAATTCAAGCCTCGAATGGCAATATTGATGGATTCTTTGCGCAAAAATTTGAGTGACACAGGAAGTAACAAAAGAAGATGGAAGGAATACACAAAGTCACTGTACCAAAAAGTACAGTCAACACTCAACCATTTCAAACCAAAAAAGCCATACTCACTGCCATCGAGTTGGATCCAACTGATAGTGACCCCTCCTTGGGTTTCCAAGGTAGTATCACTACGGAAGTAGATTGCCCAACCTTCCATCCGAAGAGTGGTTTGTGGGTTTGAACCACCAGCCTTCTGGTTAGCAGTCAAATGCCTTAGGCACTACACCACCAGAGTTCCCTCAACCATTACAGGAGGTAGTATATGATCATGAATCAATGTCATTGAAGAAAGAATTCCAACCTCCACTGTAGGCACTGGTGAAAAATAAGGCTCTACAAGCAACAGAATGCCAACTGAGATGTTTAAACTAACATGCAATACTGGAAGCACTCACTTGTCTATGCCAAGAAATTTGGAAGGCAGAGACCTGGTCATTCAACTGAAAGAGATCCATATACATGCCTATTCCTGAGAAAGGTGATCCAACAGAATGCAGAAATTACTGAATAACATTATTAATATTATATGTAAGTAAAATTATGCTGAAGATAATTCAAATACAGATGTAGTAGTACAGCAACAGAGAGCTGCCAGAAACTCAAACCAGATTCAGAAGACGTGGAATGAGGGATATCTTTGCTGATGTCAGATGGTTCTTGGCTGAAAGCAGAGAATATCAGAAAGATGTTTACCTATTTTACCTGCATTTTATTGACTATGCAAAGGCATTTGACTGTGTGGATCATAATAAATTATGGGTAACACTGAGAAGAACAGAATTCCAGAACACTTAATTGTGCTCCTACAGAATCTGTGCATAGACCAAGAAATAGTCATTCAAACAGAACAAGAGGGCCCTGCATAACTTAAAATCAGGGAAGGTGTGTATAAGGGTTATATTTTTTCACCATACTTATTCAATCTGCATGCTGAGAAATGATCCCAGAAACTGGGCTATATGAAGAAGAATATAGCATTAGGATTGGAGGAAGACTCATTTATAACCTGTGATATGCAGAAGACACAAACTTGCTTGCCGAAAGCACTTAGTGATGAAGATCAAAGACTACAGCCTCTGTTATAGATTATATCTTAACATAAAGAAAATTCCTCACAACTGGACCAATAAGCAACATGATAAATGGGGAAAATACTGAAGTTGTCAAAGATTTCATTTCACTTGGATCCACAATCAATGCCCATGGAAGCAGCAATCAAGAAATAAATGACACATTGCATTGGGCAAATCTGCAGCAAAAGACCTCTTTCAAGTGTTAAAGGGCAAAGATGTAACTTTGTGGATCAAGGTGTGCCTGACCAAAGCCAAAGTATTTTCAATTGTCTCATATGCATGTAAAAGGTAGACAATTAATCAGGAAGACTGAAGAAGAATTTGAATTATGGTGTTGGTGAAGAAGATTAAATATACCATGGACAGCCAAAAGAAGGAACGAATCTGTCTGGAAAGAAGTACAATCAGAATGCTCCTTAGAAGCAAGGATAGTGAGACTTCATCTCATGTACTATGGACATATTATCAGGTGAGAGAAGAACATAAGGCTTAGTAAAGTAGAGAGTCAGTGAAAAAGAGAAAGACTCTCAACAAGATGGAATGACACAGTGGCTACAACAGTGGGCTCAAACATAGCAATGAATTTGAGGATGATACAGGGCTGGGTAGTGTTTCCTTCCATTGTACATAGGGTTACTATGAGTTAGAACTGACTCAATGGCACCTAAAAACAACTACAATAACATCATCATTATTATTACTATAATAATAATATATAAAACTCACTCATTGCCATTGAGTCGGATCCGACTCATAGCGACCCCTCCTTGGGTTTCCAAGGCGGTATCACTATGGAAGTAGATTGCCCAACCTTCCTTCCAAGGAGTGGCTGGTGGGTTTGAACTGCTGGTTAGCAGTCAAATGGTTTAGGCACTATGCCACCAGAGCTCCTATAATAACAATACATATATATAACATATACATAATGTTATTAATATTATTATCCCTCAAACGAGGCAAGATAAAGAAGAAAGCCCTACTTCTCTCCCACTTCCAATTATTTCAAGGCAATGAAGGCCGAACTAACAAAAGAGAAAGGGCTTGTTTTCAAAATCATAAGGCTAGAGACTATAAATTTGTCCTATATATAGATGTATATATATATTTATATATGTGTATACATATACAGGTCCCTGGGTGGTGCACACGGTTTGTGCTTTACTGCTAACAAAAAGGTTGGCAGTTCAAACCCACCCAGTGATGTCACAGAAGAAGGTGTGACAATCAACTTCTGTAAAACTCACAGTGATAAAAACCATATGGAGTTCAGCTCTACTCTGTATCACATGGGGTTGCTATGGCTCAGAATCAACTCAATGGCAATGGGTCTGTTTTTTTGGTATGTATATTTGCTTTCCTGGAAAGAAGCTAAGTAAGATATGTCATTTCCTTCATATTTGTTCTGCATCAATTGTTATAGTTAACTTAGAAGCTATGAAAATACTTCATTATTAATTTACAAACAAGATAAGTTTTCAATTCTTAGGCCTTTTTCCAACAAAATGCAAGGACAAACCATTTTTATCTATTTTTTAAGTAAATGCAAAAAACCCTTTCCTTTAATTAAGCCTGAGACAATGAAGTAAAAGTATAAAACAAATTCTCTGAAAATAGAGAATGAAACCTTCCAGAAAAATATTTTCAATTACTATGTGTAGGGGGAAAAGAAGGGAAAGGTTTTCAATCAAGTAGACAGATTTCAAGTCTCCCAGCTGCACAATGTTTATAACAACACTGATCTGTTGTTCTGATCATCCCATTTTGTTCTTGGCAATTATAAAGAGATCTGGTGATTAAGCTACTTTGAAGCAGTAAATCAAAGAAAGTAGAGTGAATATTAATAGACTACTTGAAAGTTCAAAATTAGAGTGCTTCCACTGAGCTCCAATGCTTCCTGAGTACAGGATCTTGAGTGTTACCCTTGACCTCTCTAAACTAGTTTTCTCATGTATAAAATGGACACTATAATACTTCAGGGTTGTTGTGAAAAGCAGAGATGAGGTATTACAGCATCTAGAACAGTACTTGGAACCTAATGGAGGGGCAACGAAATGGTGATGCAATCACTCCCGCCACTGCAGGATCACTCCCGCCACTGCACCATACCCCTAGGGAAAGGTGATGGGACAGCTGGAATGGCAGTAGCTGAACACATTGGCAAATGATGAATGTGAAATAAAAATTATTGGGCCTTTGCTTCCAGTGGGAAGGGGTCAGTCTCCTCCATACTGCAGGTAAGCTTAATACCAATGGGAAATTTACAAGAAGATACCATGTGCTTGCCCTGCAAAGTCCCAGGGACTCTGGATGACAGGTGCTTACTGTGATATGTGCCTTTTGCAGTCCCACAGCCTCCTTCAGTGAGGATAGGAAATGATAGTTGGTTGGGCCCATGGGTTTGCCGTCAGTTGAAAGGTAAAAGGAAACCACACAGCTTTGCCGAGTACAATTCCAACATCCCATTAATGAAGGCACTGGCTCCTTATAGATGAGAATGGCTGTCCTTGATTTAATCACAAAATGTTCAGTCACGTGAGAACACAAAGGCTCCAAGGAATTCCATGAATGAACTCTGACCTGAGAAGTAAAACAGAATAAAAACAAACATTCTTACTTGCTGTTTAAGAACAGGAGTAATAACAGATGGAATTTATAACAGTAAAACTGGTAAAGAGATTATGAAACCTGCTGGTTATGTGCTTTCCCAAAGCCTCCATTTCTTCGTATGTTAAATGAGAATAATAACAGCATTTCATTTACTTGTGAGAAGTAAATGAAAAAAAAAAAAAAAATCCATGGTGGCACAGTGCCATGCACATTGTAATTATTTCATAAAATTACCTATTATTATTATTATTAGTGTTCCCCAAACTGTAGCCACTCAAGACTTCTTTGAGTTTGCAGCCTCTCTTAATATGGTTTAAATATAAGTTTATTTTTGACATATCCATTCTGCACAGTTTCACTGATTTGTACTTTAACATACCTATTTTAACTGTTTCTTTCATAAAGTTTGGACTATTTCTACTTTTTCATGATTACAAATAGCCTTACACTTAAGTGGAACTTCACAGTTTTTAATTTGCTTTTGTCTAATTACTTTATTCACTAATCACAGAAATTCTTTAGAAAGAAAGGATGGTATGGCTTTAAATATGAGTCAGCAACACATTATAGGCTCTGCTTAGTGTCACGAAATAAATGGCAGAGCCCTAACCTGAATATAGGTATTTTGACAAAAAAGAGCCCTAAAAGCATTTGGTACACACCAATTTCTCTTTTCTTTTTCCCAAAAGAAATAACCAAAGAATCAAAGATATAATCAAAAAGTCTATCTTAGAGGAAAAAAAGCCAAGTGACTTACTGTAAGTGTCAGCCTGTAGTCTGAGTGAAGATCTGATACACCATAGACATAAAACACATTGTTCTCTTCAAAGCCTACTGGCAACAGTGGAGCAAAGAAATGCTGAGCAAAATAATGAAGCATTTTCCACTTTCCTCCATACTCTGAAAACAATCAAGAAAGTTAAGAGATGGACAAGCTCATGAACTCAGAGATTCATCTCCCCATGGCCCAGTTGGGTGTGGCTTATCATGATGATTCTAGGGAATGAGTATAAGGGAAGGAGCTAATAGAGGAGGGAACACCCATTTGTGTGTGTATGTGGGCGGGGGGTGGATTATGTTAATACACTTAGCTGCTACCTGAAAGGATGGGGGTTTGTGTCTACCTGGAGTTCCCTTGGAAAAAAGGCCTGGAAATCTATTTTCAAAAAATCAGCCATTGAAAATTCTATGGAGCACATTTCTACTTTGATACACATGGGGTCACCATGAATTAGAAGTGACTTGATGGCAACTTGTTTTAACAGATGAACCAGGCATGATTCCAGGAGCATTTTGCACATTCTCTCACGTCATCCTCACGACTTCTGGTAAGGCAGGCATCAGCATCCCACACTTTACATGAGGAAACAGAGACTCAAATGGTTAAGTCAAACATGTGGGAGGCAGTATTTTGAGCACCAGCAAGCACTTCCTTACATGCAATTGTGTTTTCAAGAGCTCAATGCACTAGTATTTCTTTTTACTGTGAACATGTGAGGAAAGAAGTAAGTTGCATTGGCAATGAACAGGTTACAAGTGCCCATTTGTAAGTTATTTTAGAAGTCAAAGTCAAAGTCTCCTTTTCTCATAAGCCCAAAACCTTCTGAGCAAATCAAAACAAATCAAAAAATGTGTCTGGCAAGTTGAAACTGGAAGAAAGAAAATATCCAACTGAAGACAATGACAGTTCCTCAAATACAATTAGAAGTTATAGAGCGCCTCAATTCTGTATCTTGTAGGCATGTCTAGTATGTCACAAACTTCAAAATTTTTTCAGTTTCCTTTCTCAAGATCCTTCTGTTTCAGAAGGAAGAGACTTCCCCACAAAGCACTGCATCACTAAACTCCTAGACAGAAGGAGAGAATACTGCTAGAGTGCAGAGTACAAGCTGCTGAGATGGAGGAATGTGGTTTTGAAGTTGAGGGAAAAAAACTATTTCTTTAAGGTTTTGCAAAATTTCACCTCTCAGCATTTCGAGCCCAACTATTACTTAAAAACAAAAAACCCAGATGCCATAGATTCTGACTCATGGTGACTCCATGGCTGTCAGAGTAGAACTGTGATCCATCAGGTTTTCAGTGGCTCAGTTTTCAGAAGTAGACTGCCTGAGTCCCCTCTGGGTAGACTCTAACCACTGATGGACTCCACAACTCTTAGTATTTCCTCTTAAGAACAACAATGACAAAGGGAGATATGGGAGAGGCCATTATTGAACACATGAAGTGAATGAGAACTTACATTTTGAAAGTTTTTTCATAAACAGCAGATGGCTCAAACTGTAGGTAATTTATCCAGTATTGGGTATGATATCCATTATAGGGTAAAGACTTTAAATATGTGGTTCTAGATATCAAGGCTACAAACAAAATGCCCTCAGGAGAACAGGAATTAAAGCAAAAAGTCTCACTAACACATACCCTACTTGTACTCAGTGACAATTTAGAAACATGACATCTACTAAATTATAGGCTCAACATGATGTGATTTCTGGCTGTGTCATTAGTTCTGTGACTTTGGACAAGGCCCTAAACCTACCTATATGTGAGATATAAGATAGTCTTCAAATGTTCCCTACTCACCCCCACTCCTTCTTGATTTGGGCTGGGTCATGACTTGCTTTGATCAATAGGATGTTAGCAGACAATGCAAGTAAGGGCCTGAAATGTTTATATGACTGGGTGTACCCTCTTATCCCTGTGTTGTAAGAGAAGAACTTCCCCTGAGGTGTTGCTTTTCCTTCCACATGGGTAGCAGAATGAATACATATGAGCCCAACTGGCAGTAAGGAGCCAAATTCAGCTAGTCCACAATCTGAAGCAGAGTTTCCCTACCATGCCCAGCCTAGATCAGCTAACCCAAATCAATCCACAGTCACATAAATGAAATCAGCTGAGATCAGCAGAGATCCACTCTGCAAATATATGAGAATTTGTGGTTGTTTTCTATATGGCATTAGTAAGGCACTAGCCAACTAATACAACATTCCCTCTTATTTCTCCTTCTACTAAGGATCCAGTTACTGTTCTTGTTAGGTGCTGTCGAGTTGGCTCCAATTCTGGGCAACCTTATGTACAACAGAATGAAACTCTGCCTGGTGCTGCACCAGTCTCACAATCCCTGATATACCTGAGACCATCGCTGCAGCCACTGTGTCAATCCATCTCATTTAGGGCCTTGACCTTTTTTGCTGACCCTCACCTTCATCAAGCATGATATTGTTCTTCAGGGTCCTTTCTGACAACATGACCAAAGTAGGTGAGAAGAAATCTGACCATGCTCGTTTCCAAGAAGCATTCCAGCTGCACTTCATCCAGGACAAATTGGTTAGTTCTTCTTGCAGTCCATGGTACTTTCAGTATTCTTCACCAACACAACAACTCAATAGCATCAACTCTTCTTCAATCTTCCTTATTCATTGTCCAGCTTTCACGTGCATATGAGGCGATTGAAAATACCATGGCTTGAGTTAGGTGCACCTTCATCTACAAAGAGACATCTTTGCTCTTCAGCACTTTAAACAAGTCTTTTGCAGCAGATTTGCCCAGTGCAATACATAGTCTGATTTCTTGACTGCTGCTTCCATTTGTGTTGATTGATCCAAGTGATAAGAAATCTTTGACAACTTCAATCTTTTCTCCATTTAATGTGATGTTGCTTATTGGTCCACTTGTGAGGATTTTTGTTTGCTTTATGTTGAGGTGTAATCCATACTGCATATTTTAATCTTCATCAGTAAGTGCTTCAAGTAATCTTTATTTTCAGCAAGCAAGGTTGTGTCATCAGCATATCACAGGTTAATGATTGTTCCTCCAATCTTGATACCATGTTCTTCTTCATAGTCCAGCTTCCGGGATTATTTGCTCAGCATACACATTGAATAAATATGGTGAAAAGATACAATCCTGACACACTCCCTTCCTGATTTTTAACCATGCAGTATCCCCTTATTCTGTTCGAATAACAGCCTCCTGGTCTACGTACCAGTTCCTCGTGAGCACAATTAAGAGTCCTCAAATTCCCATTCTTCTCAGTGTTATCCATAATTTGTTATGATCCACAAAGTCAAATTATTTTGCATAGTCAATGAAACACAAGTAAAGCTCTTTCTGGTATTCTTTCCTTTCAACCAAGATCCATCTGAAATCAGCAATGATATCCCTCGTCCCACGTCCTCTTCTGAATTCAGCTTGCATTTCTGGAAGTTTCCTATCAATATACTGCTATAATCATTTTTGAATCATCTCCAGCAAGATGGCATAGTGCTTAAGGGATTTGACTGCTAACCAGAAGGCAGGCAGTTCAAACCCACAAGACACTCTTCAGAAGGAAGACTGTGCAATCTACTTTCATAGAGATACTGCTTCAGAAATTCAAGGGTCACTGTGAGTTGGAATTGACTCGACGGCAGTGAGTTTGGTTTTTTTGGTTTGTGATATTAGTGATATTGCTTGATAAATTCCACATTCTGTTGGATCACTTTCCCTTGGAATGGGCACAAATATTGATCTTTTCCATTCAGTTGGCCAGGTAGCTAGCTGTCTTCCAAATTTCTTGGCATAGATGAGTGAGTGCCTCCAGCACAGCATCTGTTTGTTGAAACATCTCCATGGTTATTTCATCAATTCCTTGAGCCTTCCAAAAAAAAAAAAGAACCATACTCACTGCTGTTGAGTCAGTCCCAACTCATAGTGCCCCCTCCATGGGTTTCCAATGTGGTATCTCTATGGAAGTAGATTGCCCAATCTTCCTTCTGAGGAGTGGCTGGTGGGTGTGAATCGTCAGCCTTCTGGTTAGCAGTCCTTTATTTTTTACAAATTCCTTCAGTGCAGCTTCAACTTCTTTCTTCAGTACCATTGGTTCTTGATCATATACCACTCCTAAAATAGATGAATGCTGACCAACTCTTTTTCATACAGTGATTCTGTGTATTTCTTCTATCTTCCTTTGATGTCTCCTGCATCAGTCAATATTTTGCCAATAGAATCTTTCAATATTGCAACTCAAGGCTTGAATTTTTTCTTCAGTTCTTTCAGCTTGAGAAATGCTGAGCATGTTCTTCCCTTCTGATTTTCCAACTCCAAATCTTTGCACATTTCATTATAATAATTGACTTTGTCTTCTCAAACTGCTCTTTGAAATCTTCGGTTACCTGTAGTATTATCAATTCAAGTGTTTGGTAAAGAAAAAAGAAATAACTAGGCAATTTGTAAGATAAAAGTTACTTACAAAATCTAAATTCATTGTGCCTAGATGCTTCCTTAAGATCCTTTAAGAACTTTAATACTAACTCTTTAGCCAGCATTTCAGCTCTGGTAGCATAGTGGCTAAGGCACTTGACTGCTAACCAGAAGGCTGGTGGTTCAAACCCACCAGCCACTCCTCGGAAGGAAGGTTGGGCAATCCTACTTCCGTAGTGATACTGCCTCGGAAACCCAAGGAGGGGTCGCTATGAGTCAGGGCTGACTCAACGGCACATAACAACAACAACAACTCTTCAAAAGTTACTAATAATAAGACAGTCTCACTGACACAAGTAGGTAACTGTTGTTAGTTGCCATTGAGCCAGCTCCTGGCTCATGATGACATAATGCACAATAGAACGAAAAGCTATGTATCACATTATTGTGATTCCAGAGGGTTTTGCTGGAAGATTTTCAGAAGCAGATCACCAGATATTTCTTCCTAGTCTGTCTTAGTCTGTAAGTTTCACTGAAACGTTTTCAGGATCATGGCAACATGCAAGTTTCCACTGACAGATAGGTAGTGGCTTCACACGAGTATTGGCAAGGAATCGTACTTGAGTCTCCCATGGAAGGTGAGCATTCTACCACTAAACTATATTATCTTCAAGGTAACCATACAGACAATTAACTTGTATAATAATGATTGGTGCAATGAGAACATTTTCCTTTCAGTCTGTTGCAGCAAATATCTGTAATTTTGTATGTAGGAAGTTCATTAAACTTAAGTGTTATAACAATAATCTCATGGGATAACTCAGTCAATTGGCATAACATGTTGTTGTTGTTGTTGTTATGTGCCATCAAGTCAGACCTGACTCACAGCATAGTTCCTAAAAATAATCTTCTACATCCTAGTTTGATGAGTAGCACCTGAGGTCTTAAAAGCTTGTCAACAGCCATCTTAAGACAAAACTATTTATCTCTTCCCTTCTGGAACAAAAGAGAATGAAGGAAAGAAGAAACTAGTCCATAGATCTACTAGCCCTCATGAACCATGGCCTCTTCTAGCCTGAGACCAGAAGAACTACATGGCACTTGGTTACCACAACCAACCATTCTGACCATGGACACAAAAGTCCGATGGTCCCAGATAGAATGGGAGAAAAACGTAGAACAAAATACAAATTCCTGAAGGAAAAAAAAAACAAAAACCAAGCTTACTGGATAGATAGAGACTAGAAGAACCTCTGACATTATTGCCCTAAAATACCCTTTTAACTTGAAACTGTAGGTATTTTGGGAGGTTATCTTCCAGTGAAAGAATATATTGGCTTATAAAATAAACAATATCACCTATGAGGGATGTGATATGAGACCAAAATGGCCAACATTTACTCAAAAGCAAAGATAAGAAGGCAAGGAAGGGTAGAAAGTAGATAAATCAAAATTGAACGAACAGAATGGAAAAAATGAGAATGCTGACTTCACACTGCAAAAACTGTGGCCAATGTCATGAAACAATTTATATAAAATTGATAACTGGAAACCAAATTTTCTGTGTAAACTTCCACCTAAAATGTAATAAAATATTCAAAAATATGTTTATTATAAAGTAAATCTAGCCTAGGATCTGAAAGTCATGACTAAAACAAGATACCATATAGATCTCTATGGTGGCACAAATGGTTAAGTACTCAGCTGCTAACCAAAAGGTTGGTGGTTTGAACTCACCCCCAGCAGCTTCACAGGAGAAAGATCTCCGTTAAATATTATAGCCAAGAAATCTCTACAGCATAGTTCTACTCTGTCACATGAGGTCAGTGAGTTAGAATCAACTTGACAGCTATAAAAATGGCAATAGCAGCAGTGTTAGATCTCTCTGTCTAACTTCACAGTGGGAAGGAGAATAATTATCAACATCAACAGCCCAAGGCTGATTTCTATGAAGCAATGGAGGGCAGACATACCTCTTCTCTCCAACCTTTCCAATTCTGGCTTCCACCAAAGCCAACCTTCCCATGGCACTCTCTGCTTCTCTGCTGAGTTCAATCTCTTTCCAATGGCCACACAGAACTCATAGACAATCCTCACAATTATAGAGTTTATTAGGGAAGTAATAGATTTCAATTCAAGATCAGAAATGACTCAGAACACAGTTCTTCGATCAAGACAGCCTCTTGTTGCCCTCTGCTGCTGGGCTCTGCTTGGGGCCTTCTCAGCAAGTGTCACAAAGCTCTTCAGTTCCAATGATAAATACCCAGAGGCATTCCACTTAGCCAGTAACCCTGGGCCCCAAAGTATCCAGCTCTCATGCTCCATGGGCCAGGAAGTCCACTGCACCATCTCCTGCCAGTCTCCCGTTTCCCTGCTGCTGCTTCTCATCATCTCTGGTGTTACAATTCTCTCTTTAGCTCCTGTGGGTCTAGGAGGTTGCCAGTGCAGGGACTCTGGATTCAAAAGACACATTCTGCTTCTCTCTTCCTCTGAGTGTAATTCAGGTCCCCCTCCCTCTGTTTGCTTCTCTCTTTATTTCTTTTGTAAAATAAAAGGGACGAGTCAAGCAAGGGTGGTGACTTGAGTAAGAGTGGTAACTTGAGTATATCCCACCCTAAGGTTGGGCAATCCTACTTCCGTAGTGATACTGCCTCGGAAACCCAAGGAGGGGTCGCTATGAGTCGGGGCCGACTCGACGGCACATAACAACAACAACAACAACAACAACAATCCTGACTCATTAAAATAACAAACATAACCTAATCCTCATTCACATAATCTAATCCTGCTTCATTAACATATACAGCTGAGGATATATAACACACACAATGGAGAAAAATTACATCAGATCATAAAATGAAGGACAACCACACAATACTGGGAATCATGGCCTAGCCAAGATGATACACAGCTCTACCATCACAGGTCCCAAACACCTTATTTGCCTGGCCCTATCCAATCATTGTGTGTGGGTCACAAAGGCTATGATAAAGGTCCATGTCAAGTAATTCACTGCAACTCAAAGGCACACAACAACAACGTAACTTACAAAGTGCTGTCAAAATTTTTCTTTTTATTAGCGTTGAGATAGAGTGACTCGAAAGGCACTTAAAATTAGAATTCCTAAATACCTGGTAAGACAGTCTGAACTTAAAATTCGAGTAAAATGCCCACATGGACTTTTTTTTT
>NW_006921990.1:1534720-1548413 GCF_000298275.1 Orycteropus afer afer
GCCCTTTGTCAAAGATCAGCTGACCATAGGTCGATGAATCTATTTCTGGGTTCTCAATTCTGTTCCATTTGTCTATGTGTCTATCATTATACCAATACCAGGCAGTTTTGACTACTGAGGCTGTATGATAGGTTTTGCCACATGGACTTTTATATTTGCAAAATAAATCTATAAACAAGATTAATTTTTTTTTTTAATTTTGATTTGGGTGAAGATTTACAGAGCAAATTCACTTTCCATACAGCAGTTCACATATGACTTTGTCACATGTCATTGACAAAGATTAATTTTAATATAAGAAAAATATGAGAACCTTTACATTCCAAGTAAGTATATCCCTTTAAAGTAGACCCCAAGATCCCATTTCAAGTGATAGGAGAAGGCACATACTCTCTCCTTGTACCACTTTCAAAAAATAAAACCAAACTACTTGTTGTTCAGTGGATTCAAACTTATGACAACCCCATGTTTCATGCAGAATTGTTCCATAGGATTTTCATGGCTGTGACCACTCAAAAACACATTGCCAGGCTTTTCTTCCGAGGCACTTCTAAGTGGGTTTGAACTGCCAGTCTTTCAGTTAGTAGTCAAGCACTTAACCATTTGTGCCACAAACTGCTGGATTTATTAAGCCAAGGACACAGAATTAAATAGTGACTATGAGGTTTCCCCTCGGAAGGAAGGTTGGGCAAGCCTACTTCCGTAGTGATACTGCCTCGGAAACCCAAGGAGGGGTCGCTATGAGTCGGGGTCGACTCGACGGCACAAAACAACAACAACAACAACAACAACATGAGGTTTCCCATAGCATGACCAGATATACCATAACTTGTTACAGCTTCTCCCTGATGTACAGATTCTCTAACAGGTACAGAGGAGTGGGCAGCCCTCTCCATACAGGCAGAGTCCTATCAGAGTCTATTAAACAGTCACATTCTTGATCTGCCTTTATATTCTTATATTTTAGCGTACCTCACCATCCCTGCACAGAATAAGGGAACACTGAAAGGGTTAAAATCAGGAAGAGTGTACATCAGGGTTGTATCTTTTCACCATACTTATTCAATCTGTATGCTGAGCAAATAATCCAAGAAGCTAGAGTATATGAAGAACAACATGGACTCAGGATTGGACGAAGAATCATTAACAACCTGCGATATGCAGATGACACAACCTTGTTTGCTGAAAGTGAAGATGACTTGAAGTACTTACTGATACAGATCAAAGACTACAGTCTTAATTATGGATTACAACTCAACATAAAACAAAAATCCTCACAAGTTGACTTGTAAGTAACATCATGACAAACAGAAGATTGAAGTTGTCCAAGATTTAATTTTATTTGGATCCACAATTAACACTCAAGGAAGCAGCAGTCAAGAAATCAGAGGTTGTACTGCATTAGGGAAATCTACTGCAAAAGACCACTTTAAAGTGCTGAAAAGCAAAAATGTCACTTTGAAGACTAAAGTGCACCTAACCCAAGCCATAGCATTTTCATTCACCTCATATGTATGTGAAAGTTGAACAATGAATTAGGAAGACTGAAGAATTGATGTCTTTGATTTGTGGTGTTGGTGAAGAATATTGAAAATACCATGGACAGCCAGAAGAATGAAAAAATCCTGGAAGAAGTAAAGCCAGAATGCTCTTTAGAAGCAAGAATGGCCAGACTTTGTCTCATTTATTTCAGTCATCTTGTCAAATGGGGCCATTTCCCAGAGAAAGATGTCATGCTTGATAAAGTGGAAAAGAGAAAAAGGGGAAGACCCGTAGGAGACGGATTGACATAGTCGCTGCAAAAATGGGCTCAAGCATAACAAGGATTGTGAGGATGAAGCAGGAGAAGGCAGTGTTTTGTTATGTTGTATACAGGGGTGCAATGAGTCAGATTGGCTCAATGGCACCTACCAATAATAATCTACATGCAGTCATTTAAAAAATATTTATTAAAAATGGGTGTCCCTGTTTCTTGAATCAAACTCTGTTTCAGCAAGTTCAAAAACTCATCCACAGACTGAAGGCAGTGTCAGGGCCCAAGGGTCTCTGAACAACATCTCTTTGTCCAGGTTTCCAGCATCCCAGAAGGCTCTTCCCCCACAGCCTGCCCCCTGGTTCTCATTCAATACCCTTTTATCTGGTTGGTGCTGATACAGAATTTGATCTGAGTAACCTGATCACAAAATCCAAGTCCCTGAAAGAGGCATCCATTTGGTGATAACCAAAGCATGTTCGGCATGAACTCCTTTGGATCTGCATTCAGGGCTCAGTTAAGGGCATCACCCAGAAAAATGGCCTCTGTAATCTATGGCTTTGCCTCATGCTTGATGTAAAACTGTTGTTTATATTTTAAACTGAACTTTTCTTCAGATCATATCTACTGACATCCAAAGATTAGATATTACTCTTTGTATGAATATGTGTCTCACATGTGCCAAAACAGAATGATTCAAACAGCAAGTACCATGTCTGTCGTCTCACCTATTGCCAGATAAATTCACTCAACTGGTAACTTTTCCTATATGGATTTCTGAAAGTTCTACCTTCTCCACAAGATTGAAACCAGTTGCCTTCTAGTCAACTCTGTCAGAGTGTAACTATGCATTACAGGGTTTTAAACCCTGATGCCTCCAGATAGACTCAAATCTTCAACCTTTCAGTTAGCTGAGCAGGTTAACCATTTACCCCACCCAGGTCCTCCAAACAGAAGGCTGCTTAAGTTCATACTCCTTTTGCCCTGAAAAATCTCTTAAATAAATTCAAAATTCTAGGCAATAATTTTAAGACACATGGCCCAGATATTTGTACATAAATCAATTCCCTTGTCACCCTGCTGCTGTGACTTTACACAGTACAGAATTCATAATTAAGCCATCTTCAAGGCCTCAGAAAGATAGTGGATGGTGGGGGGGAGGCCACAGCTGTCAGACTGCTACATGTGGACTCTTTTGGTCGTAGTTGTGCTTAGATTAATCTCTTCCTCAGACACCATGCTTCTCAGTCCTTCTCCCCACAGATACTGCTTTTGCTCACTCACACAAAGAACACTGGAAAGCTTACCTAGAGAAGCCCATGAAGGAGCCTGCCAGATGTCATTCAACTGCCAATAAAGTGCTCCCATGGTGTGTCCTTCTCCATTCACTATCTCACTTTGACTGCGGCGGTAGAATTCAGTTTCTATTTTGACACACTGGGCCTGCGTCACCTGATTCAGGGGAAAACATTAAAACACAAGCGGTATTGTTTGATCGAGGCTGTCTAGATGTGACGAAATTACAGGCTTGAGTTTTTTTAAGCAAATTACATAAATTAGGGAATTTGATTAGCATTAAGAAATCCATTATTATACTAGATCTAGAATTGACACCTCAGCATGAGAGAAGCGATTTGTTGAAAGGGAAGGTTGGTTGGTTTATTTACTACAACAGTGAGTGAAAAGGGAATATTATTGTTGTTGTTAGTTGCTGTCGAGTCTACTCCAACTCATGGGCCCCATGTGTGCAGAGTAGAACTCCTCCACGGGGGTTCGAGTCAGTGACCTTTCCAGAGCAGATTATCAGGCTTGTCTTCTCAGGGGCCTCTGGTTCAAATCTCCAAACTTTTGGCTAGTTAGTCAAGTGTTTAACCATTTACACCACCCAGGGACTCTGATGAAAGGGAATAATCCCAAACCAAAGTCACTGCCATCAAGTGGGTTCCAACTCATAGTGACCCTATAGGGTCTCCAAGGCTGTAAATCTTTACAGAAGCAGAGCGCCTCATCTTCCCCCTGCAGAGCGGGTGGTGGGTTTAAACTGATGACCTTTTGATTAACAGCCCCTTTTAACCACAACGCCACCAGAACTCAGATGATGGAAAAGAATACCCACAACTCAAACCAACTGCATTGAGTAGATTCTGACTCATAGTGACCCCATAGGGTAGAGTAGAACTGCCTTATAGGGTTTCCAGGACTGTAAATCTTTACAGAAGCTGACTGCCTCATTTTTCTCTCACAGAGCAGCTGGTGGGTTCGAAACATCATACTTTTGGTTAGCAGTTGAATACTTTAACCACCAGAGCTCCATGAAAGGGAATACCAAAACCAAAAACTAAATCCACTGCCATCAAGTCAATTCTGACTCATAATGACGCCCACTGGGTTTCCAAGGTGGTAAATCTTTACGGAAGTAGATTGCCCTGCCTTCCTTCCATGAAGTTGCTAGTGGATTTGAACCTCCAACCTTCTGGTTAACAGTCAAATGCCTTAGGCATTGCACCACCAAAGCTCCTTGTGAAGGGGAATAGGAGAGTGTAAAAAGGGTTTTGCTACTAATAGTGTTGGTAATGAAGGAAAACAAGGACTATTACTCCAAAGCAAATGGTACATGTAGTTAAACACTAGGTCTTTTTCAATTATGAGTTTTGCTAATATACTCACAGGCTAAAACACAAATAAACAACTTTTATTGGAGAAAACAAAATGATTATGAGTGTGATATTGTCCAGCCCCTAACTTCTCTTATCTAGTGAAACAACTGCTTTTATATCATGACTTCTGATAATGTAACCTTACTTCTGAATGAATGCAACACCATTACAGCAAAACAGAAGATAAACTACAGCAATGAGACAAAAAGTAAATTTAATTCTTGTCTAAGAGGCTGTTATGTACTGAATTGTGTTCCCCAAAAATATGTGCTGTAATTCCTAACCACTATGCCTGTGGTTCTAAGGAGTTCTGGTGATGTAGTGGTTAAAGCACTTGGTTGCTCACCAAAAGATTTGTGAAACCACCAGCTGCTCTACTGGAGAAAGATAAGGCAATCTGGGACCATAAAGATTTAAAGCCTTGGAAATCCTATGGGGCAGTTCTACTCTGTCCTAAGGGGTCAGTATAAGTCCAAATCAACTTGATGACAGTGGGTTTTCTCTCTCTCTCTTTTTTTTTTTTTTTTTAGTAAGCTTTTGTTCTAATCCCATTTGGGAATGGGTTATCTTTGTTATGTTAATTAGACAGGATTAGCGTGTAGGGTGTAAGAATTTCATTTTTTGATAGTTGAGTTTAATTTGGGAGGTTTGGTGGTATGGTGCCTAAGGTATTTAACTGCTAACCACAAGGCCAGAGGTTCAAACCCATCAGCCACTCCTTGGAAGGAAGACTGGGCAATCTACTTCTGTAGTGATACTGCCTTGGAAACCCAAGGAGGGGTCAGTATCAGTTGGATCCAACTCAACGACAATGAATTTGTTTTGTTTTTAGTTTGATTATGATTTGGGTAAACTTTTACAAAGCAAATTCATTTTATACTCAACAGCTCATACACATTTTTTTGTGTGTGTGTGACATTGAATATATTCCTTGAACTCCTCTCCTCCCACTTCCTCCCTGTGGTTACCCTCCTCCTGGGTCCTCCTTGCCTATGCATTCCTGTCTCCCTACCTTTCTCCCTGTGTAAATGCTACCCTTCTGATATCCCACGGTTGATTGTTCTAAGGAGTGCATCTCCCTGGTATAATTTTTGGCTCAGAGGCCTGTCTATTGTTTGGCGTTAAGTCACAGAAGTGAGTTTAAATCCAGTCCCAAAGGGTGAGTCAGGACCATAATCTTGGAGGTTCTACCAGTCTCCATCAGCCCAGTAAACCTGGTCTTTTTTTTTTTTTTTTAAATCTTGTTCCACATTTTTTCTCCCACTCTATCCAGGATCTCCAATTTTGATCCCTTTCTGAGTGGTTGGCATTGGTAGCCAGGCATCATCTAGTTCTTCTGTTTTCAGTCATATACACTGAGGTTCTCTTGGTCCATTAGTCCTTTGGGCTGTTTCCAACAGTCAATCTCTTTTGAGATATAAAAGATATTAAACAAGCAAGCAAAAGAAGCAGAGATGGGGTAAAATAGATGCTAAGACACAAGGAGAGCTCCAAGAAATCAGGAAGCAGAAGCTGAAGAGACAAGGGCCTTCCCTCTGGAGCCAACAGAGAGAGAGAGCCTTACCCTAGAGCCTGGTGCTCTGAATTCAAATGTCTAGCCTCCTAAACTGTGAGAAGATAAATTTCTGTTTGTCAAAATCATCCACTTGTGGTATTTCTGTTACAGCAGCACTAGAGACCTAAGAAAAACGCACTAAAGAATTTCATAAAGTACCCTCATTTACCGTCATGATCATTGAAAAATCAGTGCCTTTTAAAAACCAGACAGGAGTGCATAGTTAAGAAGGGCACAGGGAGGGTGTAGTCAGAATTTGCTGCCACAATATTGAGATTTGTGAAATAACTCAACAAACATTTGAATACTTGCTCAGGAGAGTTTAATTTATCTGTGCCTAGCTATCCAAGTCTAGAAATAGATAAATGGCTTTTTTCTTCGCATCTGACAGGGATGCGAGGGGAAGAGAGTTTATTATGGTTGGGGATGGTTAAAAGAAAGAAAGAAAAGGAAAAATCAGTGCCTTTCATTATTATTTAAAGCAATTATAATACTTCAGGAGCCTGAGTAGCACAAGCAGTTTGCGATCAGCTGCTAACCTAAGGGTTAGCAGTTTGCAACCACTTAGTGGCTTCAGGGAAGAAAAGCCTGGCAAATTGCTTCAGTAAAGATTACAGTCAATGGAAACCCCATGAAGCAATGTTACCTTATCTGTAACACATGGGGTTGCCATGAGTCGGGGGCTAACTCAACAGCAGCTAACAACAAATAATAATATTCCAGGTAGGAGAAGATGTTAACTGTGAGCAGATAAAAAGGTGCCCTTCCCATCCAGGAACTGAGTAACTGGGAGCACAGCAACTATCTCTGGAAAGTCTCAAAAGAAAGTCAGAATCTCATAAACAAAGCAGCCCTAGTGGCAATTCAAAACAACCACGGGATACAGCCGAAATATATTGGCATAAACCCAAAGCTAGAGGGAATAAACTAGAAAAATAACAACTAAGGACGTTCAGCTATGTTGGCCAAGCTACAATTATTCTCAACGTCTCTAACCAATTTCCTGGTAAAAATGCCAATCCTGCTTGAACACAACTAAAGAAGAAAAAAGCCATTTATCTATTTCTAGACTTGGATAGCTAGGCACAGATAAATTAAACTCTCCTGAGCAAGTATTCAAATGTTTGTTGAGTTATTTCACAAATCTCAATATTGTGGCAGCAAATTCTGAAAAGCTCAGAGAAGAAGTGACAGTTAAGCAAAACCTCAGTAGAGACAGATCTGGGAGCAGTGATGATTATAGGTCCATGCCCACTAGAGGCTCTATGCCACATCAGCATGTATTTATTTCAGAGATTTGGTAATATCCAAACCCACTTAAATGCTATTAAACCCTGAACCTCAAATAATGCCCCCCTATCAGCATAGCCACCATGCTTGTGTTAGTGGAGGCTTGCATGTTGCTGTGATGCTGACAGGTTCCAGTAGAGCTTCTAGATGAAGATGGACTAGGAAGAAAAGCCTAGCAATGTATTTCTGAAAAATCAGCCAATGAAACCCTTCTCACAACAGTATGATCCACAATTGATCATGGGGATGGTGGAAGGCTGGGCAGTGTTTCACTCCCTTGTGCACGAGATCACCAGGAGTTGGGGGCTGACTCGATGGCAGCTAGCAAAAACAACCAATCAAGCTAAAGTTGATCTATGGGTACAAAATCAAACCAGCCACAGGCTCCATCACTGCAACACACACATCTAAGGCCCTGGACAATAACAAATTTCTCCTCTTACTCCAAGATCCCTAAGAAGATAGACATTGCTCTATGGACTATGTGTGAATGGATCTCTGAAGGGGAAGTGGAGGAAGCCCACATCATACCAATGAGTAGCAACAGGCAGAAGCAGAAATTCCAGTAATCACTCATTTCAGAGGCTGGAGGTCCAGTCCTTCAGCCTTGACAGGCTCAGCACAGATCATGAATGGCAATCACCACTGGATCCACAGTTGGGCAACTCCCCAGACCTGAAGTATACCCAAAGTCTCAGTCAGTCCTGGTATACCAGAGGCCAAGAAGACCTGCAACACCCTGACACCCTTACCCCTTTTGGAGTTGGTTCAGCCCTCAATTCATCAGTGGTGTGAAAAAAAAGGAGTCATCTAAGGAATCTGGAGTTACTTTTCTTGAGTACAGATTCATGAAGTAGGGCAAATAGGAAAAAAGTAAAAGTAAAATAAATAAATAGAATTCTGAGATGGAAGCAAAACATCCATGTTTACCAGAGTAAGTGATTAAGTCCTCTCAGGCAAAAATGAAAACTTCTAGGAAAAAAACTATAATCAATTAAAAAAGAAAATTTATGCTCATCTTCAATTGGAACTAATCTAAAAGATAACTACATATTTTACTGATGGCCTTGGTAGAGGTGATCTGCATTTTTTTTTTTCCTTCATGGTGAATTTAAGCTATTTTTCAGGGGAGGGAGAATTCTGACAGCCAAATTATTCATATCATTCTAATTTCCTTTTGAAACTTTGTTATACATATACATAAATATATATATAATATAAATTGTAACTTATATACATTTATTATTTTGTACTCTGCTCTCACTTAATTTTCACATATATACATTTTCATTCTCTAGTACTTTCTATATATACCTCTGTCTTTTAAATTGTTATATAGTTATATCACAGTTTGATTAATCATTCTCCCGTTACTAGGCACTAGAATGGTTTCTAATTTTTTTCTTCTCAAAACACAGATATAAGAACATCTTTCTGTTCAAGTCATTTTTTTTCTTCTTGTACTGTTTCCTTTGGTAATAATTTATGCCAAGTTTTCAATTTCTTGTTGAATACTGCCATATTACATTCCAGGAGTTTAACACAAGTTGGTAGCCTCCAGGATGAACTTAAAACCAAAACCAAACTCACTGCTGTCAAGTCAGATCCGACTCATAGCAACCCCTCCTTGGGTTTCCAAGGCAGTGTCACTACGAAAGTAGACTGCCCCATCTTCCTTCCAAGGAATCATTAGTGGGTTTGAACCTCCAGCCTTCTGGTTAGCAGTCAGATGCCTTAGGCACTATGCCACCAGGGCTCCCCAGGATAATCTTAGGCAGCAACAAGTCTTAAATGGCTCATACAGCGAATTTTCAAAAAACTTGTTGTTGCTGCTGTCTTTTTTAACAGTATGCAGATGATATAACCTTGCTTGCTGAAAATGAAGAAGACTTGAAGCACTACTGATGAAGATCAAAATCTACAGCTTTCAGGATGGATAACATCTCAACATAAAGGAAACAAAAATCCTCAGAACTGGAGCAACATCATGATAAACAAAGAAAATACTGAAGTTGTCTTGACAACATTTACTTGGATCCACAATCAATGCCCATGGAAGCAGCAGTCAAGAAATTAGATATATTGCATTTGGCAAGTATGGTACAAAATACCTCTTAAAGTGTTAAAAAGAAAAACTATCACTTTGAGGACTAAAGTATGTCTGACCCAAGCCACAGTATTTTCAATATCCTCATAGGCATGCAAAAGCTGGAAAATGAATAAGGAAGACCAAAGAATTGTTTGTGAAGAATACTGAATATACCACAGACTACCAGAAGAATCTACACATCTGACTTGGAAGAAATACAGCTGGAATGCTCCTTAGATGCAAGGATGGAGAGAATTTGTCTCACATACTTTGGGCATGTTATTGAGTGAGACCAGTCCCTGGAGAAGGACATGATGCTCAGTAAAGTAGAGGGTCAGCAAAAAAGAAGAAGACTCTCAGCAAGATGGATTGACACTATAGCTGCAACATTGGGCTCAAACACACCAACAATGTTAAGGATGGCACCAAACTGAGCATAGTTTCATTCTGTTGTACAGAGTCACTATGAATTAGAACCAGCTCAACCGCACCTAACAATAACATATACTCTCCACTTTGCCCCAATTCCCAACAATCATACTTTCATTCATTAAAATTACCTCTCTGGCCTCTGTAAGCATTTCATTTCTTAGCTCCTCAACTATATCAATTTTCAGAACTCCCTGTAAGATATAAGCACTTGTCTATACCCACTCCCACATTAGTTCCTTCATTGTAATTTATTTTTTCTGATTTAATAGATAAATATTAATAATATCTAAGAATTTTTGAAACTTAAAGAAAAATAATTAATGCAAGCAGTTCCTAATCTTTGGCAGCAACAAAAGAAAAAGAGCACTAGGTAGCTCCAACTAGCCTATCACGTCACATATTAGCATGAAGGAAGACAGCTATGACCCTAAGATTCCTTTGAATGCTCAGAGTTCTAGAACAGTGTGGTATATGCTACATACAGATGGTGCCATACCAGTAACATAGATCTAGGTTAACCCAAATCTGTGGGTGCCAGTCAGGATGAACGAATGACACTTTTATTCATAAAAATACAGAAGGACACTGCCGACTACACTTCTTAAAAGGATATTATACAATCTGAATTCCCTGGAAAATTTCTGAAACTGCCTCTTCCCCTTTAAAAATTATACTGATATTTACAAACCCAAGTATTCTTTCCTAAAGAGGGCAATCTTTACAAACATGACAGGATAAATGCTTAGTCATTTCCTAGGTTACACAGTCCCACTGGTAACAGGCAAATCTTATTTTAGTTTTAAATAGGCCTATTTTCAGCAGCATGCTTGATTACACTTATGAAATGAGTCTCCTTAGAGAGACAGATGGTATGGTGAAAAGAAATTGGACCAGGAATCAAAGGCTTAACTTCTAATTCCAGCTTTGCCACTGTGTTGGAGGCTGCTAGCTATCCAAATCAATTCTCCTCTTCCTCCAGAGTGACAAAGTCATAGCTTGGCTACATTTCCTCCTATGCTTGGAACTAGGAGTAGCCATGTGACTAAGTTCTCTCAATAGAATGTGATTTATATACTTTATTTACTTAAATTACACTAACAATAAGAAGTAAGAATCTTCCAATAAAACTCTACATGTAATTGACCTATATAATTCACCTATAATAAAATTCACCCTTTTAGAGTATACAACTCAGTGGTTTGAAATATATTCACAAGATTAAGTAATCAACAACACAGTTTAGTTCAAGAATATTTCCATCATTCCAAAAAGACACCCCATCTCCTTAATAGTCACTCACCATTTTCCCTTTCTCCTAACATTTACAAACCACTAGTCTATTTTCTATCCCTGTGGATTTGCCTCCACCACTCATTTCAGTTCGCCATACTGTGGTGGCTTCTGTGTTGCTGTAATGCTGATAGCTATGCCACCAGTATTTCAAATACCAGCAGGGTCACCACAATGGATGGGTTTCAGCACAGTTTCCAGATGAAGACAGACTAGGAAGAAGGAAGAGGCAGTCAACTTCTGAAAAAATTGACCACTGAAAATATTATCAATTGTTATGAAACAGTTCCTGATATAGTGCTAGAAGATGAGGCCCTCAGGAAGGCACTCAAAATATGACTAGGGAAGAGCTGCCTCCTCAAAGTAGAAGCAACCTTCATGAAATGGATGGACTGAAGCTTTCAGGACCTTCATTTACTGAGGTGGCACAACTCAAAATGAGAAGAAACCGCAAACATTCATTAGTAATTGGAAGGTGGAAGGTATGAACTATGAATCTGGGAAAATTGGAAGTTATCAAAAATAGAAGGGAACACATAAAGATCAACATCCTAGGCATTAGAGAGGTGAAATGGACTAGTCTTGGCCACTTTGAATCAAACAATCATATGGTCTCCTATACCAGGAATGACAAATTGAAGAGGAATGACATCACATTCATCATCAAAAAGAACATTCTAAGATCTATCCTGAAGTACAATGCAGTCAGAGATAGGATGATATTCATATAGAAGACCAGTTAATATGACTATTATTCATATTTACACACCAACCACTAATACCAAGGATGAAGAAATTGAAGAATTTTTATCAACTTCTGCAGTCTGAAGTTGATCAAACAAGCAATCAACATGTATTAATGATTACTAGTGATTGGAATGTGAAAGTTGGAAACAAAGAAGCAGCATCAGTAGTTGGAAAATATGGCCTTGGTAATAGAAATGGCACCAGAGATCACATGATAGCATTTTGTAAGACCAAAGACTTGCTCATTGTAAATACCTTTTTAAACAACATAAATATGACTATACACATGGACCTCACCAGATGGAATACAAAGGAATCAAATTGACTATGTCTGTGGAAAAGGAATATAGAGAAGCTCAATGTCATCAATTAGAACAAGCTGTGGGGTCAACTGTGGAAAAGACTATCAGTTGCTCATATGAAAATTGAAGTTAATGGTGAGAAAAATTAAAACAAGTCCATGACAGCCAAAATATGACTTGGATTATGTCCCAACTGAAGTTAGAGACCATATGAAGAACAGATTTGAAGCTCTGAACACCAATGACCGAAGAGCAGATGAGCTGTGGGATGACATTAAGACCATCATATATGAAGAAAGCAAAAGGTCATTAAAAAGACAGGAAAGGAAGAAAAGACCAAAATGGATATCAGAACAGACTCTGAAACTTGTTCCTGAATGAAGGGTAGCTAAAGTGAATGGAAGAAATGACAAAGCTGAAACAGTTGATGGAAGATTCTCAAGGGTAACTCGAGAAGACAAAGTAAAGTATTATAATGAAATGTGCAAAGCTATGGAGTTAGAAAATCAAAAGGGAAGAACATTCTCAGCATTTCTTAAGCTGAAAGAACTGAGGAAAAAATTCAAGCTTTGAGTTGCAATATTGAAGGATTCTATGGGTAAAATATTAAACAACACAAAAAGTATCCAAAGAAGATGGAAGGAATACACAGAATCAGTGTACCAAAAGGATCTGGTCAACATTCAACTATTTCAGAAGGTAGCATATGATCAAGAATTGATGGTACCAAAGGAAAAAAGTCTAAGCTGCACTGAAGGAAGTGTCAAAAAACAAGGATCCAGGAATTGATGGAATACTCATTGAGAAGTTTTAACAAACAGATCCAATGCTGGAATACTCACTCATTTATGCCAACAAATCTGAAAGACAGTTACCTGGTCAACCGAATGGAAAAGATCCATATCCAAGCCCATTCCAAAGAAAGGTGATCCAACAGAGTGTGGAAATTATCAGACAATATCACAAGCAAGTAAAATTTTGCTGAAAAAAATTTAAGAACAGTTGCCAGCACTACATTGACAGGGAACTATATTCTAACCTAGTGTGAAGTGGCAGCTCACTGGGGTTTTGATTTGCATTTCTCTAACAATTAATGGGGAGCTCTGGTAGCATAGTGCCTAAGGCACTTGACTGCTAACCAGAAGGCTAGTGGTTCAAACCCACCAGCAACTCCTCGGAAGAAAGACGGGGACAATCTACTTCCGTAGTGATACTGCCTTGGAAACCCAAGGAGGGGTCGCTGTGAGTCAGGTCCGACTTGACGGCACATAACAACAACAAAAATTAATGATGTTGTGAATCCTTTCTTGGCCATTTGTATATCTTCTTGGAAAAACATCTATTCAAATTCTTTGCCCATTTTTTAATCGAGTTGTTTGTTTCTTTATTGAAGAGCTGTAAGAGTCCTTTATATATTCTGGATACTAGACTGATGTGAAAGAAATTATCTCTAAAATTTTTCTTCCATTCTATGGCTTATCATACCAGCCACTCCTTGGAAGGAAGGTTGGGCAATCCTACTTCCGTAGTGATACTGCCTCAGAAACCCAAGGAGGGGTCGCTATGAGTCGGGTTTGA
>NW_006921990.1:1549043-1549930 GCF_000298275.1 Orycteropus afer afer
CAGCCCTTCTTTCTCCCATGATTGTTCTCTCCAAGGAGTGTATCTACTTGAGGTAAATGTTCAACTCATATGCCTGTCTTTTGTTTGGCTAGAAAACACAGGTGTGGGTTCAATTCCAGATCTGAAGGGCAGCTAGAGGCCATAGTCTCAGTGGTTCTATCAGGCTCTATCGGACCAGCAAACCTGGTCCCCCCCCCCTTGTTTTTTTCTCCAAATGATTCTGAGTTTTGTTCCACATTATTCTCCCTCTCTATCAAGGTTCTCCTACATAGATCCCCTTCCAAATGGATGACAGTGGTAGCCGAGCACCATCTAGTTCTTCTGGTCTCATAGTCATATAGGCTGCAGATCGGATGGTGTACCAGTTGCTAGGACTGTTTCCACTAATTTTGTTTTTCTTCATTCTTTTTTGCTCTGGACGAGGAGAGACCCATCGCTGCACCTAGATGGCAGCTTACTAGCTTTTAAGATCCCAGTCACTACTTGCCAAAGTAGGAGGTGGAACAATGTTTTGTATAGTATGCTATGCCAGTTGAGCTTGATGTCCCCAGTGACTACGGTCACAAGCCTGCAGGTTCAACTACTTGGTCCCTCTAGGTAGCTGTCTGTGACCAAGCTGTGACTACACCCTTTCCCCTTGTCAGCTCTACTATACACCTGGGAATTCTGATCATTCACATAAACTTATAAGACCATTGTTTGCCAACCCTATATATGTTCTTGGATACGCTCCCCATTACATAGACATACCTAATCATTTAGCCTGTCCACCCATCTCTCCACCCATATACCCATGCTTGCCTTCACTGACAACGCAATACTGTATGTGCAAAAGGGTTCATATTTGTTGTCTGTACCACCCATGTATGTCTTTCTCATCCTCAATG